>NC_141914.1:46280857-46583888 GCF_057802395.1 Ceratotherium simum simum
TTAAAGGAGTTTGTCACCAAGAAACCAGTGCTACAAGAAATGTTAAAGGGACTGATTTAAGGGGAAAAGAGAAGACCACAAATACGAAAAATTATCTATTTCCATGATAAGAGGGTAATGGATACAAATGCACAAAAAAGAGGTTAGATATGATATCAAAAACATAAAAAGTGGGAGGAGGGGAGTTAAAGAGTAGAGCTCTCAGACAGAGGTCAAACTAAAGAGACCATCAATTCTGTATAGAAGAAGGAAGGAACAGAAAAGGACTACTAAAACACTGAGGAAAAAAAAGTTAAAAAATGGCAGTAAGTACATACTTATCAATAGCTACTTTAAAAGTCAATGGACTAAATGCTCCAATTTAAAGGCATAGGGAGGCTGATTGGATAAAAAAACAAGACCCATATATATGCTGCATACAAGTGACACACTTCAGACCTAAAGACACTCAGAAACTGAAAGTGAAGGGATGGAAAAAGATACTCCACGCAAACGGCAATGAAAAGAAAGCTGGGGTAGCAGTACTCATATCAGACAAAATAGACTTTAAAACAAAAACTGTAAAAAGAGACACAGAAGGTCATTACATAATGATCAAGGGAACAATGCAAGAAGAGGATATAACACTTGTAAATATCTCTGCACCCATGTAGGTGTGCCTAAATCTATAAAGCATTTATTAACAGACATAAAAACAGAAATAGACAGTAACACAGTAATAGTAGGGGACTGTAACACTCCACTTACACCAACCGATAGATCATCCAAACAGGAGATCAATTAGGAAACAATGGCCTTAAATGATACACTAGAACAGATGGACCTAGTAGATATATACAGAGCATTCTATCCAAAAACCGAAGAATACACGTTCTTTTCAAATGCACATGGAACATTCTCCAGGATTGATCACATGTTAGGCCACAAAACAAGTCTCCATAAATTTAAGAAGATTGAAATAATACCAAGCATCTTTTCTGACCACATATATAGAAATCAACTATAGGAAGAAAATCAGAAAAGCCACAAATACGTGGAGATTAAACAAAATGCTACTGAACAACGACTGGGTCAACGAAGAAATCAAAGAAGAAATCAAAAAATACTTGGAGACAAATGAAAATGAAAATACAACATGCCAGAATTTATGGGATACAGCAAAAGCGGTTCTAAGAGGGAAGTTTATAGCAATACAGGCCTATCTCAACAAACAAGAAAAATCTCAAATAAACAAACTAACAATGCACCTAAAGGAACTGGAAAAAAGAAGAACAGACAAAGCCCAAAATCGGTAGAAGAAGGGAAATCATAAAAATCAGAGCAGAAATAAATGAAATAGAGACCAAAAAAAAATAGAAAATATTAATAAACCAAGAGCTGGTTCTTTGAAAAGATAAACAAAATTGACAAACCCTTAGCTAGACTCACCAAGAAAAAAAGAGAGAAGGCACAAATAAGTAAAATCAGAAATGAAAGAGGAGAAATTACAACAGATACCTCAGAAATACAAAAGATTATAAGAGAATACTATGAAAAGCGATATGCCAACCAATTCGACAATCTGGAAGAAATGGATAAATTCTTAGAATCATACAACCTTCCAAAACTGGATCAAGAAGAAGTAGAGAATTTGAATAGACCAATCACCCGTAAGGAGATTGAAACAGTAATCAAAACCTCCCCAAAAATAAAAGTCCAGGACCAGACGGCTTCCCTGGTGAATTCTACCAAACATTCAAAGACTTAATACCTATCCTTCTCAAACTCTTCCAAAAAATTGAGGCATGGGGGAAGCTCCCTAACTCATTCTATGAAGCCGACATTACCCTGATACCAAAACCAGACAAACACAACACAAAAAAAGAAAACTACAGGCCAATATCACTGATGAACATCGATGCAAAAATCCTCAACAAAATACTAGCAAACCGCATACAACAATACGTTACAAAGATTATACACCACGATCAAGTGGGATTTATTCCAGGGATGCAGGGATGGTTTAACATTCGCAAATCAATCAACGTGGTACACCACATTAATAAAATGAAGAATAAAAATCACATGATCATCTCAATAGATGCAGAGAAAGCATTTGACAAGATACAGCATCCATTTATGATAAAAACTCTGAATAAAATGGATATAGAAGGAAAGTACCTCAACATGATAAAGACCATATATGAGAAACCCACAGCTAATATCATCCTCAATGGTGAAAAAATAAAAGCTATCCCTCTAAGAACAGGAACCAGACAAGGATGCCCACTGTCACCACTCCTATTTAACATAGTACTGGAAGTCCTAGCCAGAGCAATCAGGCAAGAGAAAGAAATAAAAGGGATCCAAATTGGAAAGGAAGAAGTGAAACTGTCACTATTTGCAGATGACATGATTTTATATATAGAAAACCCTAAAGAATCCACCAGAAAACTGTTAGAAGTAATAAACGAATATGGTAAAGCTGCAGGATACGAAATCAACATACAAAATCAGTTGCATTTCTATACACTAACAACGAAGTAGCAGAAAGAGAAATTAAGAATACCATCCCATTTACAATTGCAACAAAAAGAATAAAATACCTAGGAATAAACTTAACCAAATAGGTGAAAGAGCTGTACACGGAAAACTATAAAACATTGCTGAAAGAAATTGAAGAAGACACAAAGAAATGGAAAGATATTCCATGTTCTTGGATAGGAAGAATTAACATAGTTAAGATGTCCATATTTCCTAAAGCCATCTATAGATTCAATGCAATCCCTATCAAAGTTCCAACAACATTTTTCACAGAAATAGAACAAAGAATACTAAAATTTATTTGGAACAACATAAGACCCCGAATAAGTAAAGGAATCCTGAGAAAAAAGAACAAAGCTGGAGGTATCACACTCCCTGATATCAAAATGTACTACAAAGCTATAGTAACCAAAACAGCATGGTACTGGCACACAAACAGACACACAGATCAATGGAATAGAATCGAAAGCCCAGAAATAAACCCACACATCTATTGACAGCTAATCTTTGACAAAGGAGCCAAGAACATACAATGGAGAAAAGAAAGTCTCTTCAACAAATGGTGCTGGGAAAACGGGACAGCCACATGCAAAAAAATGAAAGTAGACCCTTACCTTATACCATACACAAAAATCAACTCAAAATGGATTAAAGACTTGAATGTAAGACCTAAAACTATGAAACTTCTAGAAGAAAACATAGGCACTATGCTCTTCGACATCGGTCTTAGCAACATATTTTCAAGCACCATGTCTGACTGGGCAAGAGAAACAATAGAAAAAATAAACAAATGGGACTACATCAAATTAAAAAGTCTTCTGCATAGCAAAGGAAACCATCAACAAAACGAAAAGACAACCTAACAATTGGGAGAAGATATTTGCAAACCACACATCTGATAAGGGCTTAATCTCCAAAATATACAAAGAACTGATGCATCTCAACAACAAAAAAACTAACAACCCAATTAAAAAATGGGCAAAAGACATGAACAGACATTTCTCCAAAGAAGATATACAGATGGCCAACAGGCACATGAAAAGATGTTCAAAAATCATTAACTATCAGGGAAATGCAAATCAAAACTACAATGAGATATCACCTCACGCCCGTCAGAATGGCTATAATTAACAAGACAGGAAACAACATGTGTTGGAGAGGATTTGGGGAGAAGGGAACTCTCATACAGTGCTGATGGGAGTGCAAACTGGTGCAGCCACTATGGAAAACTGTATGGAGATTCCTCAAAAAATCAACGATAGAACTACCGTATGATCCATCTATTCCACTGCTGGGTACTTATCCAAAGAACTTGAAAACACCAATGCATAAAGATACATGCACCCCTGTGTTCATTGCAGCGTTATTCACAATAGCCAAGACTTGGAAGCAACCTAAGTGCCTATCAAGGGACGAATGGATAAAGATGATGTGGTATATATACAGAATGGAATACTACTCAGCCATAAGAAACGATGAAATCCAGCCATTTGTGACCACATGGATGGACATTGAGGGTATTATGCAAAGTGAAATAAGTCAGAGGGAGAAGGTCAAATACCATATGATTTCCTTCATTAAGTAGTAGATAACAACAACAATAAACAAACACATAGAGGCAGAGATTGGATTGGTGGTTACCAGATGGGAAGGGGGGAAGGAGGAGGGCGAAGGGGATAATTCGGCACATGTGTGTGGTAATGAGGTGTAATTAGTATTTGGGTGGTTGGCATGATGTCATCTATGCAGAAATAGAAGTATAATGACGTACACCTGAAATTTATACAATGTTATAAACCAATGTTACAGCAATAAACCAAAAATTTAAAAAATAAAATACAAATAAATAAATAAATAAATGCAAAAGTCACCATAAGGTCAGCATGTATTTGAAGATAAGCCACAAAATTAAAGAAAGAAATCAAAGGGGGAAAAAAAAAGAAAACATTGCATAGAAAGAAAATAACTGGAAAAAACTCAGTCATAACTAATATTAAGAGAAAATTCTGTATCCATTAAAAAGACTTAGTGTGTTTAAGAAAGGATATGTCAGAGTTCAAGAAACAGCTGGAAATTGAATATATGATAGCAGAAACTAAAATTAAATAGGAAGTTGAGAGACAGAGTTGAGGCATATTCTAGGGGTAGAACCAAATACACAAACAGAGATGGATTATAAGAGAGAAAAGAAACAAAACGTAGAGGTCAGTGCAGGTGGTCAAACACCCGAAGAAGTATAAGAAAATGGGAGCAAAGAAAATGAAGGGAAGGATTTTATCAAATAAATATTTAAGAACATTTTCCCCAAACTGAAGGACATGTGTATCCAGATTGAAAACACCCACTGAGGTGTGGGAAAATTAATGAAAAACAGATCCATACCAATGCACAACATCATATACAGAAAAAAGATCCTGAAAGTTTTCTAGGGTGAGAAGTGGCAAAGTCAGTCATCTCATAAAAAAGATGGGGAATTACAATAGTACTGAACCTTTCAATAGTAATACTGTAGACTGAAAAGCACTATAAAACTCCAAAGGAAAATTATTTCTAACCTAAAATTTTACACTAGCCAAAATAGCAGCCAATTACATGGCTAAATAAAGACATATTTTCAAATATGCAATGCCTCAACACTTTTACCTCCTGCCTGCCCTTTCTCAGAAGTTATTAGAGAATCTTTTCTTCCAAAATGAAGAAGTAAACAAGAAGTGGTAATACATGGGATCTGGAAAAAGAAGCAAGAGGAGAGAGGCAAAAGGAATTTTTGGGCTATTTATAAAAAGGACATGATACAGGCAAAGAGAAGAAAAGGATGACATACTCCAAAAAGATGTCTCCAGGATAAAAGAATCAAATTGAGGGATCATCTAATATTTCTGTACATATTTAGAGATTTCACAGTAGTGTTGAAGTTGGGAAAGGATTTATGACAGACACTTCGGAAACTAAAAACGCAATTGAAAAGTCACACAAGAAATTCATGTAAATAGATTATATTCCACGGCTAAGCAGTGAACAATGCTTACATAGTCATAAAAACAATAACACTAAATACTTAGTTACTTGAAAATTGAGAAATAAATAAAATGGGAAGATAGGAACTGAGGATGGAGGATATTATTAGCCATGAAAGAAGCCCAGTCAACTCCTTTCTTAAGATGACATCAATTCAACGTTCACAGAATAGTAGCATAAATGTAGTATTTGGCAGTAGAGGTGAATGACAAATGATACAGTTAAAATAATCGAAAATGGTTCACTTTAGGGCATAGGGGGTGTTCAGAAGAGGTGGGACAACACATTGCTCACTCTCTTTTTCTTCCTCTACCACCCTGCTCCCTCTCCCCTCTCCTCCTTCCTTTCTGGCTCTAGGTTTTATAATTCTAATTCACTTCTTGACTATGTACATTAATCCAATGAAGAAAAATTAAAGATAAACCCATACAACAATTAATTTAACAATATATCTCTATTTCATATAATTTACTGTTTAATTTTTCAAGGATTTTAGTGATCTATCATTACACAGTAATCATGCAAAAGGCAACAGAGAATTGTTATTATTCATACATCAGGCATTGGTGAATTTTTTGTGTTAAAATATTGAATAAGAGGTGCATAGTATATACAAATAAATATTTCTTTATTTGATCAAATTGAATTGATAGTTTCATTATTTCTCTCTCCATTAGATAGGTAGTACATGGAAGGCACAAATTGAATTCTAGTTGTTATCACTCAATAGTTTTTTACCCAGTTACACTTAGCATAACGAAGTAGTTTGTTGTTATCGTTGTTGTTTTAATTAAACTGGATAATCATGGCATAGTTTTCTAAGATGGTCTTGGAAAAATCATTAATTCAAGTGGCCATTTGCTCTTGGCAAAAAAGCATGTAATGCTTCCCCAAGGTGATTAGTTTTTTGGAAGGTCATTTTAGTAAGCTGGATAATTGTTAACTAATTATTTTAAATGATGATTGTGTATTGGCAAGAACTGAGTATTTAAGGGTAATGAGTTTAACCGATAGCAGGAGATTGCTACTTTGGAGGTTATACAATAACTGCTGGTGTCCATTTACTGCTTGCAATGAGCACTGTTGGACAGGAATTAAATCTGCATTTAACATATTGAAACATTTAAAAAATGATTCCTTCCTTCAACGAGAAGTGTTGAGACAGCATTTAGAACCTCAAAGCCGATCCTGTGTATGGCTGTTGTAGAGTTCCATGGGTTGTCACTTTAAGGGAACTTTGCATTTCTCATAGCACTTCATAGCTGGTGGGGCTCATTCTTTCCCAGGACAAGTTATCCCAAAAGCATGGTTCTACATCTTTTTAAATTATTTTGCCAAACTTGGGAGAATATATGTATTTTGTGTTGTGCTGAAATCTTCCACTTACCACTTGAAGGTGTGGGATTTAGGGTAGTTACTATCAGCAATAAAAAGTATGTTTGCTGGACTATCACTGTCTCATCTATGAGCTATTACTTCACTGTGCTGGGAGGACACAAGAGTAGGGTAGCAGAACATAGTGTATAGAAAAATTGAGTTTACCTTCCACCTTTGGAAAAATTCTAAAATATTGCTATATCTTAATTCACATCAGAGAGAATAATATGCAGTCACTTTCATAGGTTAAAAGACAATAGCTCAAGCTCTGTGGCTCATTAATCCTGTTTGGGGCCGTCTTCTCTAGCCTTATTAGGACATTTATCTTGATTTCCAAAAAAAATAAAAATAAACTGACTTCCTAATCCAGTGATTTAATCAGCTTCCCTAAGGCAGTAATCCTTTCTGTAAAGAAGAATAGAAAATCTAAAATGGTATCATAATTACATAAAAACATAAATTGGATGTTCTGAGTCAAGGTAATAAAGTTAGAAAGAAAATGATTGCACATTAAAACTAGAAAAAAACTGTATGTGTATGTACCCAGAAAGAGAGTGAGCCCACAAGTAGGAATCTCATAATAGACAAAATCAATAATCCATTTCTTCTATTGCTTAGTTATAAGAACTTTATGAAAACCAATTCTTTTTTAATTTACTTAACTTGGGAATACTGTGGTTTTTACATCAATGGTATGCATTTCAATTCTTAAAGTTCTTCTTCCTTTGATAATTCCATAAGCTAAGTTCCTCCACTGGTCCCGGGCCAGTTTGCCCTTACGTGCACTCCCACCTTTCCCCAGCTCTGCTCTGTGTTGTAGAAGGCCCTGGACCCTCTAGCAGTATTTCCTAGGCTTCAATTTAAGCTGGTTTCTGGCAGTAAGGGCTTCCTGCTATTGCTAACCACTGGGCTTCCTCACCATCCCCCATTTGGCTTTTCAGCTCTGCTGGTCTCTGTAAAAACTTTCATTATAGTCCCTTTGTTTAAAATACTTAGAGTAGATCCTCCCCTCCCCCCATTAGACCTTGAATGATACAGCCACAGAGTTATCAATTTTTTTTTATGTGAAGAGGACAGAAAATTCATCATCACTTATATTACTTTACTTCTGCCAGAATCTCAAGTCAGGCTCAGAACTATGAGCCACTCAATATCTGGGTGTTTGTTGCAAATACTATGTAACAAACTGCTTGGCAAGAGGGATGCCATGTTTGTAAGATGGCTGCTGACTAAGAGCAATAGAATTCACATCAAAATGTGATATCCAGTAGGGCAAAGGAAAAAAATCTGTGGGACAATTATTTCTTGAAAGGAAGACAGAATTTTCTTTTTAATTATAATTTCCAACATGTCTATAATTATAGATTTCCAACATAAAGATAAGGAATGACCTTTATCTTTAGAGAACAGAAAAAATAATAATGTAGTAAGAGTGTTGGCAGAAGTTTAAGTCTGATTTTCCTATTAAAAATCCCTTTCTCCGCAAATTTCTTAGTTGTCCATGATAAATGTAACCAACTTAAGATGAGTCAAGCCTAAATAATACAGCAGCATAGCCTGTCACTTTCCCTCAATTGATCTTCGTGACCTATTCCTTAGTGTAGGTTACTTTTCTCATTTTTCAAAGAGTCAGGAGAAAATGGATTCCCTGTGAATGGAATATGTCTATTAAAGCAAGTCAAGTTGAATAAAAAAAAATAGTAAGGAGAGGACATAAAAAATGTTCAAAGGATTATTTTTCACTTTAAAAAGAGAAGAATCCATCACTCACTGAGAGTAGAGAGAGAGAATTTGGAAAGCAGCATAGTTTGGAAATACTGTAAGCAAAGAGACTCCACAGCGAACATGAGAGATCTGAGGTATTGGGACCACCCAATTCTCCCAGAGGAACCCCACACTTGCACATTTTGTCCCAAGAAAAGAAGAATAAAAATAGTAATAATAATATAAACATATTCTCAGCCCCTCCATATGTCAAATAGACCATTTCAGCAGCAGGGGCCCTGTTAGAAATGAAGTTAGTGGCCAAAAACATGCCTGACCGAGAACTTACAGCTGTTACAGGTCTTTCATCCTGCATCACCACATTGTGGTTTCAAATTCTTCTTCAAGACCCCACCCTCTTCTCACCTTCCTTTCACCAGGCACTCTGCTGCCCAGTTTGTCTTTTACCACAACACCATTAGAACTGCTTGAGAACCTCTTCATGGCTCCTGATGTTTCCTTCTTCAATGTGGGTGAAATGATATTTTCTTTCTTTGGGGCAGAAGACTATATATGCAATTAACATTCCTTGGAATTCTAATAGCCATTACTCTAAGGATTTCTGTCACATCAAAGGCCTTAAGGACTTTGTTCTTTTCTCTGTGTTTTACAGCCCACTTTTCTCACCAGCAACTTAGTGCAGAAATGAGAAGTGACTTGGTAAATACTGTTCAGGTTCTTCTCCATTAGTTTCTAAGATCTTCTATCAAACTGACCTATATCCCTATTACAACTAATTTTTCAATCCAAAATAAGGAGTCTTCACTCCACCCCAGGCTGTTCTCACTATGCTCAAAAATCTCATGCTTTTTCTACTTCTACCTATAATTTGCACCATGAGAACAATCTCTTCATTATCTTCCAACCCATTTGTCAAGTTCTTGTACAAGTCTTACTTGTCATCATAGGTAACACTTCTAGTAACTACTGTACTCATCAAAATTAAACTGTTAATTGTCTTCTATTCTATTTCTGGTAAAGACAACAATAAGAGCTACCATTTACTGAACCCACACTGGGGTTCAACAAGGTTTAACAAGGCTTGTGTTAAAGCTTAGTTTACGTTAAATCCTTCCCGGCACCTTCTAGAGTAGATATTGCTGCTGTTATTATTACCACCACCTTACAGATGAGGAACACAGAATTACTGTGTTTAAAAGATTCCTAAGGTCATAGTAAGTAGCAAAGCTGGATTATAATCCTAGGTTTCGGATGTCCAAGCTGGGCCTCTTAAGAATTTTGTCACAGTCTCACTTGACACTTTAATCAACCTAAAAAGTCAGTAAAGGTAGTTACAATGGCATTATATTTTCTCTTTGTCTTCTCTTTCTCTAGTGCCTACAGTATTGATCCTCATGACCTTGCTGATTGATGGCTTGAATGGACATCTATCTTATTTTACAGTCAACATTTTATTGTGCCCTAGAAGTCAATTACACTCAAAAGTAATATAAGCAAAGTTTTAATAATTTAAGTCAAATGAAAAGAAGTAAACCAATTTTCTGTTTTTAAAAACTCAAGTCTTAAAATAGAGAAAAATATCAATGTGCTAGAATCATCCCTTAATAGGAACGGCCAGTATCTTTTTATAGGCATCAATAACTCTTTAATGTAACTAGATCCTGAAAATATTTTCTCCCTACTATTCCCTGATTATTACTAACATTAAGGTTTTATCATCTTCCTACTATCAGTTATAAGTTTGTAAGTTAATTCTGTTTCATGCATTTAATTTTTCCCCTGAATTTTGGATAACCTACAATAAATTTCAAAATAGATATCTTTTAGTTTGTTAAACAGTAATGGCTTCTATAGAATTTAAATTTAAGATTGGGTTGGATTACATTACTAATCCTTTCCTATCTCAAAGTGTCAGTTACTATCAAGGTGTTATTAACAAGCTACAGTACTGTGCTCCTTTTGTTGGGTAATTTTCTTTAAAAATAATTAGACTTTTAACAAACAAATAAACAAACAAACTTTTAACAAACCAATGGAAATGAAGATGGAACTTGGGTCTAGAAAGAGCTGCAATGGTGTACAAGGTTATAAGAGTGAAATACCTCCATAATTTTAATTCTGGCAACAATTTATAGGTAAGCAAACAACCAATGTTTTATGTATATGATGTAAACCTCCCAGCTGCTGGGCAATTCCAAGTGACGGAATTTCCATATGATTTGTGGTTATCATGAAGGCACATTTTTGGTAGTTTTAGTTTTCATTTGGGTGTTTCACAGACACAGAAGTTATTTTTATATACTAACCAGTTTGACAAAATATGTTGAGTGAAAAACCTGCTATATTTGAACACTAGGTTGGAGGGAATTATATCAGATGTTTCAAAATAAGTGGTTGCTCGAATTCAAATCTTTTTCTTCCAAGTCAGCTTGCAAATCAATGAAACCTAAATTTTCTTGGAAATATTTTAAGTTTCTATGACATTTAAAATAGTAGTAGAACAATTGACTGAAAAGCAAGAAACAAGCTCTATTACTTTGGAGCCTTGTTACCTTGGATAAATCACTTAGATTCAATATGTCTCAGTCTTCTCTTTTTTTTTTTTTTGCTGAGAAAGATTCACCGTGAGCTAATATCTGTGCCAATCTTCCTCTATTTTGTATATGGGTCACTGCCGGCGCATGGCTGCTGACAAGTGGTGTAGGTCTGTGCCCGGGAACTGAACCTGGGCTGCCAAAGGGGAGCATGCCAGACTTAACTACTAGGCCACAGGGCTGGCCCCAGTCTTCTCGTTTTTAGAAATTCTTTTTAGCCAATCTATGATATTATTTACACAGAAAAAAATGCTGCTTTATCTTTAGAATTTTAAGGAATCTTGAATAATTTGGGAATCAGGGAATATCCAGACATGAAGTGAATATATACTGAATAAATAGTTAAACTCTCATTCAAACTTTCTAAAATTAGAAAGAAAAAGCATAGAATCAGATTACTTAGGCTGGAAATGAAATACATCAGGATTGCAAATGAATAACAGTACAAAGCCAAACACATACACACACACATACACAGTGTCTTAAAAAAAAAAATAAAAGAAATTCCACAAAAGCATCCTTTTGAATTGGTGTGAATGCCCTCTCTTTCTGAGTTCATTGATTTCAAGAAAACAATAGCTGGAGAAATAATGACATTCTGCTTGAGCCCAATCATGCCAGGAATAAGAGGCAGGTTTAACACTCACCTATATGCGAGAGCTCACATGGGACGAAAACTTTTGTTTTCTAACATACATATACACATACCCACACAAAGTAATTCAGCAAAATTTTGACGTAGATAAAACATTTTTTCTTTTGACCCCTCCTATCATGTCTTTGTGCCCCTTCTTTCAGGCTCATTTCTCTCTGCTCCATCTCAGTCCAGAAACAAACCTTGAGCTTCACTCCTTTATTAAAATGCTCCCTGTTAAGGCATTATTTTTGAGACTTCTGTGTACTTCCTTCTCTCAAGACTCTGAAGGCACTAGGCAGAGATCTTGAATGGCAGCACTTTATATCCTATAACTGGCAGAAAGGAAAATATTTGAGGATTTGATATACCTCAACTCACAAGGTAAGAAACTTGAAGAAATGCTTTAAAACTACCTTAACTCTGGACTAAATTTTCTGCAGGAATTTTGCAGTAGTGAATTTGTCAGAAGGGATTTTAGTAGACCCCACGTTAGGATCCCTTAGTGTAAAACAGAATCTATAATAAAGAATTTGGATGTTTGCTGACAGCTTTTAAGCTTAACCCTCCCTCTTCCCCTGGGCCCTACACATGGGCAAGCTGATAAGGAAGCCCAGTGCTCTCTCTTTTGGTGCTGGAAGTTCAAACCACGCGCAGTAACTCTCAGTCTGGCTCCATCCCCTAATCACCAAAAAAGAAAACCTCAAGCCAATCTCCTTTCCTTGCTCTTTAAGCCATTTTAGACCTGCCTGTGAGCTACCTGCTTTCCACAGAAAGCCTCATTACGTAAGTAATAAACCTCTTCATACCCTCTTGGTGCATGCATGGCATCATGACTCTTGACTTCTGAACCAACTTTTGAGTGGGACGCCCATCCCGTTACTGCAAAGTGTCCACCACACCTTGCTGGTTCTGATAAAATTGATAGAGGTTTAGTGGAATATCTTGTTTATTCCTGTGATGTAGTATCTTTAAGATCAGGTAAATACATTCCCCGTCCCCAAGTGGCTGACGGGGAATTTCCTGGAAAAACCCCAATTGTTATTTCCTCTCCACTTTTCCTTCCCCTCCTCACTATTTAGCACACTGCCCTCATCCCATAGATTCGATTGTCTGTTTAGATAAGTTGTACTCGATTCATTAATACTCAGAAGGTATCTCAACTCTTACTGTGACCTCTCTGATATTTCCGCAGATTTGTGAATTCATCAGCATTTCAGCTGGTCCAATTTGGGGAAAACCTAGTGGAGTCAATGTCTTCTATGTCTTCCTTCTTCATATCTTACATTCAACTTCTCTTCTGTCGTTCAAAGTAAAAGACAAAACTTTTTATTTATTCTATAGTTTTAATCTATAGTATCAGTTAATTGTATATGAGAAAAAAATTTATATATGGAAAATAACTGTTTTGTTGCTGAGTGTGTGTATAAACTTACAATTATTCATGTAAAAACCTACAATTATACATACATATATGTACTTCTGATTTTTCACTATGCACATGAGCATATACATACCTTGCCAATTTATATGGTTATGAATATTTATTATTTCATGAAAAAAAGTATACTGCTGTTTTTAAACAACAGAAAGATATCATAGATAACATGAATAAAATGAATGGAGTTTTGTCAAATAGAATCCAACACTTATTCCATTTCACCTACGTGGGCTTGAACAGCAAGGTTCACTGGAATCGTTATATGAGGCAAGCTGTACAATTTACAGGTTTGTAGCACATTTACTGAATATATTAAATCACACTCCAAACTACGTGTAATTCACATTTTATTGTTTCAAAGCTGCTTTTTTTTTCTCCTCAGGAAAACTATTTATATGCTAAGTTAGTTATTCTAAGGTCATCTCTTTCTATGTTTAATAAAAAAAGAGTACCGGGACTGTTTGTATGTGTGTGAAAGCACCCATTTTGAGAAAAAGGAAGGATTGGATTCATAGTAGAGATAATTTTATTTACAACTTACAGTTAACTCTATTTTATGATTTTACAGTTTCAATAAACGGCAAATTATTTTTGAAAATAAGATTTTTTTCCCAAGGTCACTGAGTTAACAAGAGGAATGAAGGGGAGAGGAAACGGTCTACTCTAATCCCTGGATCTCCCACATAGACGTCTTAAATGGAGAGACTCTCCTCCCTAGGAGAAATCCCTGATATCATCTTCATCTTCTCACCCCTCTCCTTTCCTCTTTGTCAACCACAACTCTCACCTGAAACCTTAGCAGGAGGAAAAGAGATCCATCATGTGGCTACAATGCACAAAGGAAGACATGGTAGCATCTATGTCCTGATTCTAGAATCTCCCACCCCCATCTCTGTCAATGACCCCTCTGAAATTACCACTCTGACTGCTACTGAGCCCTTTGAAACATGTTTGCTCGTCAGAGTTTCAAGGGTTCCAGTGAATTCTCAACATGTCATCCAAACAAGCAGAATGAGCCAGTAGGAGAATAGCTCTTGCTCAATCTCCATTTGGCGTTTTCCCTTCAGAGACAGATATTTGCTTCCTGCCGCCCCGAGGCTCTCCCCAAGGTAAGGGCTTAGTTAAATTGGGACTTAATTTTCATTGATTTTGAAGAATAATTTGTTAGAAACAGAAACATATTTTTATTGAATTCACTGATTTATCTTGCCTAATATTTTAATGAAAGAGGAAACAAAATAAATAAAGAGCAGGCAACGGCAATGAAAAATGAAAAAGAAAAAAAAAAAAAGCCAGCCTATTAAAATAAGGGAAAAAATTATTACCTAGAATATTCTTTTTTTCTAGCAATGAAAAATGGAAAAAAAAAATAAGCCAGCCTATTAAAATAAGGGAAAAATTATTATAGAATATTATTTTTTTTTCCTCCTCCCCAAAGACCCAGTGCATGGTTGTATATCCTAGTTATAAGTCCTTCTAGTTCTTCTATGTGAGCCACCACCACAGCATGGCTACTGACAGATGAGTGCTATGGTTCCACGATCGGAAAGTGAACCCAGGCCAGCAAAACGGTGAGAGCACCGAACTTTAACCACTAAGCCAACAGGGCTGGCTCAGAATATTCTTTTTTGAATGAAAGACTTTTCTAGGAATTAATAAGGCTATCTTTTCTTTTCTTTTTTCCAATCAAGGCTTGGATTTGTAACTAGAAAGTATAAGAAACTGTAAGAGTGACTTAATGCTTCCTGGAAAATCACAAACATGGAAAAAGGCTAAGAGATTAATGACAGTGATAAGTCTTTCTGAGAGTAGAGTATGGCTGATCCATCTTTCCATCCATTCAGTAATTACATGCCAGACACTGTGCCATGCACGGGGAACACAAAGATGAAAAACAAAATTCAACCCAGGTCCTCATGCACCTAGGAAGCTGAGCCAGGGTTTCCTCTTCCATTTTGCCCAACGCACATGCTAACCAGCCCCTAAGCTGAAAGGAAAGCAAATGAGCAGGTAGGAAGTCCCCAATCATTAACCTTGATTTCAGGACTCACCAGATTCTTGACATAGTTTAAAAGAAAGGGATATACTGCTATTATGGTAGCAGTACAAGCAGAGTGGGGTTTTAGCTGTCTATTCTTTTTGCCCCAAATGGAAAATAATGAACCTCTGTCTCCCCAAACTTTCTCTAGTTCACATTCACAAACACACTTACAGAGGAAGAATAAGAGAAAAAGAAGTTAGAGCACGTGACGTTTGTTCTCTCAAGGAAAGAGCCATATTTTATAAAAGCAAACTCTCGCGCATAGAAGCCTTCAGTGACTTGCCACAGCTCTTGGGACCAAGACAGCACTCGTTTCTAAGATGACCTACAAGCCACTTACCTCTTGATCACAGCTTGTGCCTCTTTTCCCTCTCAGCTCACTCCAGTCTCACTGGCCCCCTCTGATTCTGTCTTCTTTGCCATCCTGCCTCCTGCCCCAGGGCCTTGGTACATGCTCTTCCCCTGCCTGGAAGGATTTATTCTTCCTTATTCACATAGTCACCTCTAAGCACACTTCAGATCCAGCATCAATTTCTGCCCTGGATCTCCCATGATGGGCTCTAATTGCACTGGGCATGTCTTTTGCAGCCCTTGCCCAGTAGATTGATTGATTGATTTCTGTGATTAAGATTCTCTCTCTCACTCTTATTCTCTAAGGAAGGGGCTCATGTTTGTTTTTGATCATCCCTATATCTCCAGAGCACAACAACATGTCCAGCACAAAGGACTCGTTTATTTTTAACTACGTGTGTGTGTCCCTTCAAGTATATGCATAGAAAAAAGTATAAAGAACAAGTATCTATTTGGTAAGATTAAAAGTGATGCTTTATTCTTGTTTTTGTGTTTTCTAAATGTAGTAAACAGTTATTCTGTAATAGTACTAAAAAAAGTTAATAAGAAAAAAAAAGAAATGAAGGTTGTAATGAGGTGAATTGTGTCCCCTAAAAAGATATGACAGGTTCATGTCCTAACCTCCATACCTCTGAATGTGATCTTATTTGGAGATGTAATTCAGATGTAAGATGAAGTCGTACTAGATTAGTGTGGGCCCTAAATCCAGTCACTGTAGAGACAGAAAGACACACACAGAAGGAAGACAGCCATGTAAAGACAGAGGCAGAAACTGGAATGATGCAGCCAAAAGCAAAGGAACACCAAGGATTACTGGCAACCACCAGAAGCTAGGGAGATGCAAGGAAGGATCCTCCCCTAGAGCCGCCAGAGGGAAGATGGCCCCACTGACGCCTTGATTTTGAACATTTAGCCTCCAGAACTGTGAGAGAATAAATTTCTGTTGCGTTAAGCCACCCAGTTTGTGATACTTTGTGGCAGTCTTAGGAAACTCATACAGAGATCTACGATAATCCTCTACCAATATCCTTCTTTAAATTAGGAACATTGCTGAGTAAGGATATGGATTTTGTACACAGAACTGGCCTTTTGAAATCTGCATTGGTCTCTTTAAGCCATCAAGTCTTGCTGTGTTTGTGCTGTGTGTTAACCTAAATTTATTTCATCTCTTTAATGAAATCTTGACATAAAGCCATGATCAAGCAAGCACATGGACTAAAACATTATTATTATTATTATTACATGTATGTGTATTGGGGGGGTGGTTGTCTATCTAGATGACAGTGTCTACTTTCTTTCTTTCCTTTTCCCCTGAACTCAACTGTGTGGCTGTGTGGTATACCCTTGTAAAAACTAAAAGTAGCTGATGCTATCCCTGTTTCCCCTCTCTACGCTCTGAGCATAATATGAAGCCTTTGGGAGCAGACCTAGTATATTTAGTTTTAAATACTCCACGTAAGTGCATAGTCAATAGTCAATTTACATAGCATCAATTCTGTTTATAAAATACAAAGCATAAACTTGCTTTACCAGCTAGTAGATCCTGAGCTAGCCAATTGGAAAGAGATTAGACAATCTAAGGCCTATTTGGCTGAATTCATCACTTGACAAAAGGAAGAGATGTCAGCAGTATCAGTTAAAAGCTGAAAATTAATGCTGAGGGTAGCTTAACAAGCCCTGAGTCACCAGCCTCCCGGTTCCAGACTCAGCTGCTGTTGGAAGGCAGCCCAGTGTAATAGCAGCAGCACAGACTTTGGAGTCAGGAGCCGCTTGACGTGAGCAAATGACATGCCTTCTGTGTGCCTTATTTTCCTCATCGATAAAATTTTAACAATAATACTTGTGTTAACAATAATACTTGCTTTGCAAGACTAAATTTGTATAAAGGCCCAACACAGTTTCTGACATTTAATAGATGCTCAACAAATCATAACTATTATTGCTGTTATTGTTTTTATTTTGTTTTGCAAGGTAGTTGTTCAGCTCAAAGAAGATGTTTAGTTTCTTGCACAGATTCGAATAAGGGTAGCATGCTTTCTGCTTCTAATAAGCTGTTTAAACTTAAGTCATTTAACCCTCTTGACCTCCGTTTCCTCATCTGTGAAATGAGAGAGCTAGAGGAGGTTCTTGATGGTCCTCACAGTATATATTTTTAACCATAAGACACAGGAACTGCAAAACACCAGTTTTCTTTCTGTCATTTTGTCTTGGAGTCATTGAGCCACCTTGACAAGAGATTTTTTTAACCATTCACATATATAATATATATTGTTGACTCCACTAGAGTGGTTGAAGGAAAACCCTTGGTTTTTACTAGGTAACTTTTGTGAGGTGAATAAGCATTTTGATTTATTCTCTATGGTGGGTGAGGGTGAAGGGTTTCGGGGTTCTGACATTGGGGGAGATGGGATGAAGAGATAGCACGTGGAATATATATAATCTCATTAGGTAAAATAATACATATATACGTGTGTGTGTGTATAGATACTTATATTTATATATACTGTAAGTGTATTATAAAGGTGCCTAAAAGAATGGCCATTAAAATATCAGTGGAGCTTATGTCAGTGTGGTAGAATTACACAAGGCCCTGACTTTCTTCTTCATGTTTTTATATACTGTTTGAATTTTTATAATGAATATATTTCACTTATATATTCAGAAAAATTTAATACCATTATATCCTTGAGATAATAAAAAGCTGTATATACTATACGCAACTATGCAAAAAAGGGAAGCTTGAATTTTTAACTTTATTGCAGCTGTTACACACCTTCTCATGAACCTCCTTTGTCCCTGGACAAATGGAAGAACAAGTTTACCAATTAAAAAAAATCTCGATCTGCTTTTATGCTATTTTAGAGATGGTAAATTTTCAAAGGTGTTTGGCTCGATGAGAAGCTTTTTATTATTCTTGTAGAAAAGTGGGTCTGGTATCCATATACACAACATTTTGGGGTCTTCTAGCATTTTGTAAGCCTCAACAGCAATTTCCCTTGTGTCATCTGGTTCTTATTGGAAACTACTATGGAAGTCAAGTGGATGCCAAAAATTTATATAAACTCTACCCCTACTTTACTCTGAAGCTTACATTTCACTTTAGAATTTATCTTACCCCTGCTCTACTAGTGTAAATTTTCTAGCTCTCAGGCACACAGCTTAGGCTGCCCATCCAAGATTCTCTGTTATGGTGCTGTAGGTTCTCATAGCGTCCCGTGCTAGGTCGACAGATTCGAAACTCCCACATTTGACATCTCCCATGAGTTCCATTCCACGTTGCATAAATGCTGAGGAACACTTCTCAAGGCCACAGTGGGACTTCTCTTTGCCAAACACAGCACACTGCCATTTCTCCTCCACTGTGATCACCATTGGGATCAAGTTAGTGGTACCTGCCAGGTGATTTCCTACGAGAATCCGAAAGACCAAAAACAACATTCTAGAACTTGCTCTCACTTTCACTCTCTTTCTTTCTTCCTTCTCCCTAGCCCGGAAAGGCCCTTTCTGTCTGAAAAAAACATCACTTACATCATCTGCTCATTCTCCAAGAAGTGGCATTTGACGCTCTCATTTCCTGGGTCCAGTCTAGTAGGGAGGGTAGTGGAAGAGAAATCAACCTCAAAAGGAAGACATATCACTAGGTATTTAAAAAATATTATCCCTTTCAAACTTCTCTTTAATATTATTTACTTGAACAAGCATTCACCGTGTATTTCCTAAGGGTCAACTATGGTATTAAGCAGCTATTGTATTAATCATGATTCAGTGTAATAATGAAGAATGAAGTATGAAGCACTAGTATTTTAGGAAAGTTACTCAGTGTACCTGAGCTTCGGTATTGTTTTTAGTAAAATGGTGACAATACTATCTGACTGATCAGTTTACTTTGGCTGCACAACGTGGTGAATAAAGGCATACACTTTGGACTCAAAATACTTGAATTCAGTCTTAACTCTACTTATTACCTATGCAGTTTTGGAGAAACCTACTTAATCTCCTTTTGCTTCAGTTTCCTCCTCTGTAAAGTGGAGATTAATAATAGCAATAATAATGAAAATACCTACCTCACATATTGTTGTGTGGTTCAAAGAGTAAATTCCTGTATAACATTTATAAAAGTGTTTGGTGCCTAATAAGTGTCCAATAAATGATTGCTTTTCAGGATTGTTTGAATATTAAATGACAAAAAACGAATATGAAAGAAAGTAGTAATCCCTGATATGTTTTATAAATCTAGCTTGTTATACTACCGGTATTAATAATATTCTATCTATATCTACTTCTCCAATATTTCTGGATAAGCCAGGGAAGGTTTTTTAAATTGATTTTCACAGTAGACTCATGTGTCAATAATCCATAATTACCAAGTAAATAATATAAACCAAAATACAAACATGTAAACATTATCAAAATATTAAAGTCAAATCCAAATTATTTCCAAAATTCAAATAACCCATTAAAGGAAAAGAAGAGAAAGAAAGGAAAAGTTTCTGGCAGAAGACATGTTTCTCGTAACCCCATCTATAGAGTTGCTTTGGGCAGAACAAGCATAGTTGGCTAATGGACCTCATATTGTGTGGGATGTATTGGGCCTGGCTTCCTGCCCTTTCTACTACTGAATTCCAGGCATGCTGCAAAGTTGAATAAGATTAAGTAAACCAAAAGAAGTGCTATCAAAGAGAAGTGCAGATTTTAATGCACCTGGTAAAGAAATTGCCAAATACAATGGGATCTACCTGGATGCCGAGCTATAAACACTTTGACTTCTTCCTTCAGCACTAGTAGAACTCTTCTGGATTTCATACAAGCAGTTCAGGATCATGAAGATCCTGACAGAGAAAATAACAGATAGTTTGCTGGTGTTTTTGCAGAACTGGGTTTATGAGACAGAAATGGAGTTATTTCAGAATTGAGATAAGCTCCAGAATCTCTCAGCACAGAAGGAGGATGATTTTTTTTTTAACCAAAGCTGTTTCAATCACCTTCTTTTCCCCTTTACAGATGAAAATGTAGGTCACTCTAATAATGTTTCTATTCATTTTATCTTCTCATTCAATTTGTTATTCTATCTTTTTCCTGCCCTTCTATTATCCTCTTTCACTTTTAATACTTTTTAACAGAAATCTTATTTTTTAACAGCTCCCTGCATACACTGCATATTTTCATTGTCAGTTCCTCTTTATCGGTCTCTTCTGCCCTTATTTTTCTAGTTTGATCTTTGAGGAAAAAAAACATAACCAACACACACAGCCCCCAGGCAGACATGTAAAAGATTCACACAAGATACACGAACAACCAGGTGGTTCATGAACTAAACATCACTATAGAAACTTAGATTGTAAAAATGTCTTAGTTTCCTTGCTTAATTTCCATAATTTAATCTTTTCTTCGTTTCTTGGCTGTCAAATTGGACCATGAACACATTTCAGAAAGTAACTTAAGCTATTGTAATTTATAGCAAAGCACTTTAATAACTATCTAGAATTTAAGAAAAATACTATGGAAATGAGTTGTAGGTGAAGGGAAGCAGTGTTCTAATTCACCCAATCTCAATGTTTTCATCTGTACAATGGGGAAACTCTATACACTTCAGGGAATTTATTGCTTTGAAAGTTATTTGTCATGAGAAAACTGAGAGAACGAATAGTGGTTGCTATTTATTAGTAACACAATTCTACCACTTAGAGTTTTTCATGTACATTACAGAAAATGTGTAAAGTTATAAAGCTGTTGTTCAATCTGGGGTATTTAAAAGACATATTGTGCTAAATTTCGCTGCACTAAAAACACACACGTAACTGATTGGTACCATATAGTATTGGATTTTTCCATAGGGATTAAAGTATAAGGCACAGTTTCACTCAGCCTGGGTGATTACACTTCTTGTATGATGAAAGGCCGGATCTGAGGATGATACCAGTCGTGGAGTTTTGATTAAGCATCAAAACAAAACAAAAGATAAGCAAGGAAACATAAAGGGAAGTTTGAAGATAGAAAGAAAAGTAATAGGGAACATTTTTCTTTTAATTCACTGTTATTTCTTTGGCCTTTTCCAATGTGCATAATTTAGAGAAGTCAGAGTCACTGTTACAGTTTGGTTTGAATGACTATCTTGGAGAATTAACTATAAAATATCCAGAGCACCTCCTAAGACTTACTTTGTATAAGTGGAACTCTGTATCATTTGGGAGAGTGGGGTTAGTTTACTAGATATACACTGTATATCTCTGTATCCAAAGAGAACTCCAATGTTTCAAAAATACCAGGTGGGAGTATTTACAGTAACGCTGGAACAGCAAAGAAGGATTGCCATGAAGTTTAGTGACTCCCCACTGCCTACAGGATAAAACACTGCCTATAGGATCAAATGCTTCATGGTCTGGCCCCACCTATTGTTCCATCTTCATCTCTCACAACTCTCTATCCTCTGGTCCGGCCACATGCAATCACAAAGTACCAGCTCCTTGTTGTCTCAGTGCTTGTGATCGTGCAGCTCTTTACCTGGAACTCATCTCATGCTTAGACTTTAAATATATTCCTTTGTCTGTTTTTTTTTGTTTTTTTTTTTTTTTTCATCTCACATGTCCCTTTCTAAAACCATTTCATCCAAGAAATCTGATCTCCTGTGTGGTTGGCCATCTCCCACTCACCTTTCAAAATTTAGTCCAAACTTCATATGGAAATGCAAGGTACCCAGGATAGTCAAAACAAGAACAAAGTTGAAGGACTGACACTTCCCACAAACTACAAAATCTATAATGTTACGGTAATCAGCACACTGTGGTATTGGCATATAGACAGACATATAGATCAATATGAATAGAATTGAGAGTGCAGAAATAAATCCATACATCTGTGCATAATTGATTTTCAACAAGGATTCCAAGACATTCTATGGGAAAAGAATATTCTTTTCAACAAATGATACTGAAACAACTGGATATCCACAGGCAAAAGAATAAACTTGGACCCCTACCTCATACCATTTCCATAAATTAACTCAAAATGAATCAAAGACCTAAAAGTGAGAGCTAAAACTACAAAACTCTTAGAAGAAAACATAGGTACAAATCTTTATAACTTGAGACTAGGCATTGGTTTCTTAGATATGGTACCAAAAGCACAAGCAACCAAAGGGAAATCAAAAAAGATAAATTGGATTTCATCAAAATTAAAACCTCTTGTGCAAAGGACACTATCAAGACAGTGAAAAGACAACTTACAGAATAGGAGAAAATATTTATAAATCAACTACTGATATAGAACTCATAGTGAGTGAAAAGACAATAACCCAATGAAAAAATGGCAAAGGATCTGAATAGACAATTCTCCAAAGAACATATACAAATGGCCAATAATCACATGAAAAGATGCTCAAAACTGATAGTCATTAGGAAAATGCAAATTAAAGCCACAATGAGCTACCACTTTATACGTACTGGGATGACTATAATTTTCAAAAACAACAACAACAAAAAAAAAAAAACCAGAAAATTACAAGAGAAGGGAAGGATATAGAAACATTGGATCCCACATATATTGCTGGTGAGAATTTAAAATGGTACATCTTCTATAGAAAACAGTGTGGCAGTTCTTCCAAAAGTTAAACAGAGTTACTATGTGACCCAACAATTCCACTCCTGGATATATACCCAAGAGAACTGAAAGCATACGTTCACACAAAAACTTGTATGTGAATGTTTGTAGCAGTATTATTTGTAATAGCCAAAAACTGAAGAAAACGCAAATGTCCATCAACTGATGAATGGACAGACAATATGTGGTATGTCTATACAATGGAAAATTATTCAGCAATAAAAAAAGGAATGAAGTACTGATATATATTATGACATGGAGTCATAATATCTGATGAACTTTGAAAATCTTATACTAAGTGAAAGAAGCTGGTTACTAAAGACCACATGTTGTATAATTCCATTTATATGAGATGTCCAGAGTAGGGAAATCCATAGAGACAGAAAATAGATTAGTGGTTCCCAGAAGCTGGGGGGAGGGGGAAATGAGGGCAACTGCTAATGGGGACAGGGTTTTTTTCTGGAGTGATGAAAATGCTTGGGGATTATATAGCGGTGATTGTTGCAACACTCTGTGAATATACTAAAAAAAATAGTGAACTATATACTTTAAAATGGTGGATTTTATGGTATGCAAATTATATTTAAACACATTTAAAAAAGAACTATCAAAGCTGCACTTCCTCTATAACTGATTTTTTAGGGTGAAGAAGGTATCCGTCCCATTCCTGTAGCACCTTATTCTTCTTTTCTGGACTGCTGTTACATTATTCTGTAATTAGTCCTCATATAGTTCCGTCCCTTCTGGATCTTTAGCTTCTTGAATAAGGAGACCCTTTCTTTTGCCTCTTTGTGCTTCACTTATAATAGTCACTTGAGAAATGCTTATTGACTGAATAAAAGAGGGCATTCTCAGGTTTTACAAATAGATCTTGAGGAAAGGAAGAATCTATGATCATGTGTGTCTCTTCTTTACTTCAGCAATACCAAAAGGTTGCTCATAAGCATCTTGAATAGTGTGGCAGGAGCTTGCTTTCACAATCCCAGGGCCACTGGAAGAAGCTATGCTGCCACAAAGCCACTCCTAAAACTCCCTGCTGAGAACTGCCTTCTCGATGTAGAATTAAGAACCGGACAAAGAATTCCTCTGTTCTGGGTGCCAATAGGAATTCCTCAAGTAAGAGAGGGTGGGAAGTACCAGTGGGCATTATCCCAGCCACTGAGGGCTGCTCTATCATGCAGGAGCAGGAAACAGAGTGCAAATTTAGAGCGACTGTACAGCCCACTTATCTCCGGCCTTGTTTACCCTCCTGATATAAATCACCTGGCTGACCCTGCACTGAAAAGTATGGCCTAAGGAAAGAGAGTCTAATTTCATCAACATCTACCCTATTATATTCAAATGTGATTTTATACAAGTCCTAATTATATCATAGTTACTTTCATATCATAAATTTTGCAGTATTTCTTTTATGTTTGACAAGGAGAAATTTGCGTTTCTTGTATGTCTTATAACGAACTTCCTATTAAATGGCAATAAAAATTTTTGAGTTATATTTACCAAAATGATTCCTATCCTATGTTTTGTTCTGGTTTAGAGAAGAGAAAATAAAATGATTCGAGATTTGGCAGGGGTTGTGAATATCATATGCCACACACTTGAAATTCACAAGGCTAAAAATAATTGACCATGTAACAACTATGGACTGTTAAGTAGTGATGTGTTGAGGTTACCTTTCTTTCAGAAGATGATACAACTCTGCTGAAATATGATCTCAGTGTTCAGATTTTAACACATTTCCTTATTAGTTTTGAGCTTTTTCCCCCCAAGAGAATTTTATCCCCCAAATTATATTCTTCTTTTATCTCTTAACACACGGTCTATCCAGATAGGTAATGTATACCTGAGAAAAGGAATTTTTAATCTGGTCTCTGTAAGACCATACGGGGGAGGTTTAACTAGAGATATTTTTTCTAGGGGATCCATGAATCGCCTGAAATTATCGGCAATTTTTTAAAGTATATTTTTGTGTATGGTTCTTTGGAAAGAAGATAACATTTCTCAAAGCTGTCAGCACTTCAGGTAATGATCACCACTTATTTTTTGTGCCTACTCTCATTAATAACAGTCACTCTTTTGTTCAGGAATAGTACGTCCACAGTATCAAGCCAGACACAGCAAGGAATTAAAGACAAATACAAGGCATCACTCACAGACTCGGGTTTTTAATCATGCAATTGAAAAGAGGTCTTCTACATTTTCATTTTTATATGCAACAGAGCGCATTTGTGACCTCCAAGATCTCTTCCAGTGCCAGAACTCTAAAATTCTGAATCATTATTCACATGCAGCAGTGAAGTTAAAGAGAGAGGGAAAAAAAAATAAACAATGCATGACCTTCACACCTTTTCACACTGCACTCAGCCAAATGAACCTTACAACTTCAAGCTGGAAGACACCTAGAGCAGGATCATCTGGTCCAACCCCCTCATTTCACACGGGTCTCTGTCTTTTGATTAGTGATTGTAGTCAATGTGTTATGTGACTGTCACTATTTGCAACATTGACTCTGAGTTTAACTTTGTCCTCCTGAAGTCTGCTGAAACATGCCTTTGAACTACATGCCAGCCTGGCGCGCCAGCACAGTTGTGCCCCACTCCTCTGGGTTCCTCTGTACTGCCAGGGGCTGTACTCGTGGCTGTGTTTCAGTGACACTTTCACACTCCTCCTGCCCTGTTTCTAAGCACCACACTTCAACTCTATAAACTACCAACTCGGTGACTGTGCTGCCCTCCCTCCTCTCTGTGCAGCACCTCGTCTAGCGCAGCTAAGGTAATGACTCACTCGCTTCCTTGAGGGCGCCTCCCTTTTCACCTCAATTGTCTTGACAGTGCCCTGGAGGCTCAGCCCCAGAGCAGGTGTAGGCCCCATCAAAATCTTATTTAAGGAGAACCCAAGGCAGTCTTGCACTTCCATCCACAGTTTAGTGACTGGGATTTGCCTCGAACCAGAAACTCTTCATACCAGGTCCAGGAACTCAGTTCCTGGAATTTTCTTGTTCCTCTGCCTCTCCTAAATTGATAACTTGCCCAGCACCTCTATTATTATAAAACTGGGGCCTTGTTATAATTCTTATAATTTCCTCATGGGACTGGGCCCTGCTGCAGAACCCCAATCCTGAGGTTGCCCCAAACTCCCAGCTTCTTACCATCTGCAACTACTGCCCTTTCCCTGTTTCCCAAGCGACTTAATATAGAGCCGTTGCCTTTAGCAGGTCTTTAAAGGAGGTTTGAGACCACACACAAAAAAGGCAACAATCTAAAATTTAATATTAACCATCAATACCCTTAAAAATAAGTCAGATCTTTCCCATCACAGGGACTTGCTTTCAAGTCATGTCCTCCCTTAGGGTCAACTGAACACTAGTGACTGTTCCACCTCGCTCTTCTTTTAAAAACCTTTCTTCTTTCTCTAGCTTCTGTCACAGAATCACACTCCTCACATAGTTTTGTGTATCTAAAAACTCATTTATAAGCTTTACTAGTGCAGAAGCTGTGAAAGTCTGGTTTCTTCTATGAGGGACCAGGATTAACGTATTAGGCAGGGTTCTATACCCTTCTGTCATCAGAGCTGATGGCAGGACTAGGCTGCTAGGCTCTTCCTGGTTATATTCACTTGCCCAGGTGATAATATCATCAAGTCATAAGCCAGAAAATGCTACGTAAACCTAATCAGGAACAGAGACTAGTGAGCTACCATAATAATTGTTGCATTCAGCATTTTTTGTTTTTCTTTTTGAAGGTGATGAAAATAGGAGCATGCTGAAATTCGATCTCTTTCCTTTGTACATTTTATGATAAAGTCTAAGAAGTTGTTTTTATAATTTTCCCTTGTATTAGTTTGCTAGGGCTGCCATAACAAAGTACCACGGACTGGGTCGCTTAAACAGCAGAAAGTTATGTCCTCATAGTTCTGGAGACTGGAAGTCTAAGATCAAGATATCTACAGTTTTGGCTTCTTCTGAGGCCTCTCTCCTTGGCTGGTAGATGGCCATCTTCTCACTGTGTCTTCACATGGTCTCTCCTCTGTGTCTGTGTCCCAACCGCCTCTCCCTAGAAGGACACTAGTCATATTGAATTGGGGTCCATCCTAATGAACTCATTTTAACTTAATTACCTCTTTAAAGACTCTCTCCAAATACAGTCTGAACTACTGGGAGTTAGTACTTCAACATACAAATGTTAGGAGGACAAAATTCAGCCCATAATACCGCCTGACTGAATATCACCTGGATTCCATATATATTGGGAAATCTTAGTTTTAATCCAAATAGAATCACCATACCACCCAGTAAACACCTGTTATCTTATGTAGTTACTCACAGCAACCCCCTTTACACTCAAAAGTGTCCTGGTTGGTCTGTGTATCATATAGTTACCCTAAGTCTACAGAAAGTTCCTTGGTTCGTTCAGTTTTCCCTAGTGTACTAGAAGCCATCCTAGGAATACCAGACATCTCTCTGAGTGAGGTTACTGGATAGTAAGCTGGCCTGTGCTCACTCGGTTTAATATGCATCATGGATTCCAAAGCTTTCTTGGAATATTAAAATGACTGAGACTTTCAAGTTATCATAGTAACAGCTTAAGTGTGTTTGTGGAGCAGGTGAAAATTTCAATGAGATGTATTCTAGAAATAATTGCCTAAAGCACATTATCTTTTTGGCCTATTGCCTGAAAATGTGCATACCTGTATTATCGCAAACTGTCACTTTATCATTTTTTCCCGGGATAAAATTGCATTTTCTATTCTGTCACTGAAATGGGAAAAAAATTACCGGAGGGACCGGTTAGAGAAGGCTGTTTAACAGTTTTGTTCAAATTTGTGTTTCAAAAAACAGATTTTGAACATGGTTAGCAATGAACTGGAACAGATCATGCTGAGTAAAAGATAGGTTGGGATACACTGATTTTCCAGACTCAAGACTACACCAAAAATTCAATTATAAATCTAATTACAACTTGAATTGTTAAACAATCAACCAGATTATTTTTTGTTGCTCAGTGTTTTGTTTCCTGCTGACACGTAAGCAGGTGCACCTGCAGCTGTTAACTTTGCCATCACTGTTTGACCCAATTGGCCATGTCTTTTTCCACTTTCTGTATTATTTTTACACCATATCTTAAGCTACAGAATCTGCAAAAGCTGATGTACAAACCATACATCTCTACGTAGGGACATAAAACTGGGGAAGGATTTGTGGCAGGAAGGGGAAGGGCCAGGTGCTACAGGCCAGCGATCCCACAGTGTGTTTGACTGAATAATAGTCCTTCCAGATGCTCCTCCAAAAATGAACTCCATGGTCAGATAAATTTGAAATCTTCCTGACTACAGTGCTTTTGGAATTTTGAAAAACATATCTCAACAACAGTAGGTTTAAAAGTTCTATTGTGGGCCGGCCCTGTGGCTTAGCAGTTAAGTGCGCGTGCTCCTCTACTGGCAGCCCGGGTTCGGATCCCGGACGCACACCGACGCACCACCTCTCCGGCCATGCTGAGGCCACGTCCCACATACAGGAACTAGAAGGATGTGTAGCTATGACATACAACTATCTACTGGGGCTTTGGGGAAAAAAAAGGAGGAGGATTGGCAATAGATGTTAGCTCAGGGCCGGTCTTCCTCACAAAAAAAAAAAAAAGTTCTATTGTAAAGAAATCTATGTAGCTTAGTTTAACCCTCCATTTCCTTAACAAATTTACTGAATATACTTTTGTGAATGTTATCAAGTCCAAAGCCTGAGGAATTTATAAGAAGCATAGGGAGAAAAGGGAAGAAAGGCTTTCAGGAGCTCCAGTGCCTAATAGAAAGCCATGAGGGTATTCAATAATTGTGTGGGAGGGTATGCGTGGAAGTCACAATCTTGGTGCACAAAAAGGTGGCATCACTTCACATTATTCAGGTGCCAAGGAAAGAAAGTTCATTACCTGACCTGTTTCCACCAGACAGAGAAAATTTTACATGCAAAAGAGCTACCAAAGCCTGGCTTTTGATTTATTACAAAAGTAATCTGCATTTATATTCCTCAAAAGTCTAACACTGAGATGGTTATTTCTCAAAAAACATAATATTGCAAAGATTTAATTTTTCAATTCTCACTGAAAAATTTAGGACTGAGTGGCTGTTGATAGGCAAAACAAAATAGAGCACATTTTTTTTCATCCAGGATGCATTTCTCAAATGAAATTGTATGGGACTGAAATTTACAATGCCAGCAGTTTGAAGCAAATGCATTAACACTTTAAAGTAGCATCACAAGATTTATTTTTGCATACTTAAAATTCAAAAACTCTTCAGAGAATACTGGAAATGGAAAATATTTACTTCAGGAGCACTCAACTATGTTTTGGTTCAAGACTAAACCCTAAAAGAATTCATGAAGCATACCCAACATGTGGTTCTTAGAGTCTGCTTTGTAAATAGATTTCAAATAATTCAAATGGTAAAAAAGACAATCTTTGATTCTCCAAGATTATATACAGACAGAATCTCATGGATGATCTAAAACAGTAGATAACCACTAAATTTTGTATAAAATCACATTACTTTAGACATTTACTCTGCTGCACTCATCTAACAGAACTTAATGATAAAAATGCTCTATAATAGCCACATTTCTGTGGTAGACATAGTGATGTCTGGTCCAGATGTTCCATTGTGATGTTCCATTTTGTCAAGGGAGAACTTGTTACCCTACTGCTGTGAGTGCTATCAGCAGACAGTCACCAACTACTAAGCTTTTCAAGGTTTGCCGTAGTCACAGAGAATCACTTCACCCAGTCGCATGCCCTTCTTTGGAAGGCACACATCCGAAGACTGATTTTAGAAGAGGCATAAAGGCCTGATCCACGAATGGACAACTATGATAGACCGTATATTCACGGGGGTTTGGACTAGTTTGTAGTTCCGTGATTCCCACTGCCCAATCCTGCTGTGCTCCCTCTTTCTCACAGGTGTTGATCTCTAGTAAAAATCCTGCCAACTAAACTCTCTCTCAGTACCTGCTTCTGGAGAACCCAACCATTGGCACCCTTTACGAACTGATATGAAGAGATTTTTACAATAACTGACAAATGAAAAAAGAAAACCGAAAGTATAAATGAGTATTTATAGCATGCTACATTTTATGTAAAATTGAAGGGGAAATAAGGAAATAGACATGTATCTGCTTATTTTCTACAAAAAGAAACACAGAAAAGACAAATAGGGAATGGGTGAACTGGAGTGGGAGAATTGAGGGGGGAGTATCTGAGTATCTATTTCTCTGAGTATCTATTTTTGATAATTTTGACTTATAGAACCATGTTATATGTCATACTGAATGAAGTCAATAAGAACAAAAGAAAAAAACAGTTAAAATGAAATATAAGTAGAAACAAATGAACCTAAATATATTTCAGTAAATAGCAACCTCACTAAAGGGAAGGAAATAAAGAACTAACCCAAGTAAATTTTGATCGTAGTATTTTTACTACATATTCTTGGTTCAAAGATAAGACCCATGTATATGTGTGCATATATATATACACACACAAAGAAGAAATGTTCTTTTACTATTCTTGCAACTTGTCTTTAACCTTAAATTATATCAAAATTTAAAATTAACAAAAATAAACTAAGAAAATGAATTGATATCTATTTCCATCACTGCTTTTGAGAAATTCAGAAAGATCACATTTATATTGTTCTATCATTTCCATAGTTTGTCTCTACAAAGTATGTTACTTATGTAACAAGATCTCACACCTCACAGTTATTGCACTTTGCTATTTACATATGAAGACTGACAAATAGGTAGTTTCATATCTTGGTTTATTTAGCCTTTTTTCCATCTGAGGTTTAGATTTACTTTATAATAAATTTGAATTAAAGCTATAAAGAAACTATATATATTTTTAATAGATTTTGCAAAAAAAGGAGAAAAATACATGAGTCAAATGCAATATATAAATACAACAAATAGTAAACTTTTATATGGATGATCAGCACAGATTATAACACATTTTAGCATTTTTACAGGCACATAAAATAATTATAAGTGAATTATTGAAAAAATATTTAGGAAACAAGTGATTGTTAATGAAATTCAATATATATTATTGGCTACTACTAATTTAAGAGATTAAAAACAGATTGCTGGAGGGACCAAGAGGCTACTATGAACAATTATATGCCAACAAAATGGACATTCTAGAAGAAATGGATAAATTCCTAGACACATACAATCTACCGAAACTGAATCACAAAGAGAGAAGATCTGAACTGACAAATTACTAGTAAGGAGGTTGACTCAGTAATCAAAAACCTCACAACAAAGAAAAGTCCAGGACCAGATGGCTTCACTGGTAAATTCTACCAAACATGTAAAGAATTAATAGCAATCCTCAAACTTCCAAAAAATAGAAGAGGAGGGAATATTTCTAAACTCATTTTACGAGGTCAGCATTACCCTGATACCAAAGCCAGAAAAGGACACTACAAAAAAAAAAAGAAAATCACAGGCCGATGTCCCTGATGAACATAAATGCATTAATCCTTAACAAAATAGTACCAAACTGTATTCAGCATTACATTAAAAGGATCTTACAACATGATCAATTGGGATTTATTCTTGGGGTGCAAAGATGTTTCAACATACACAAATCAAGCACTGTGATACAATACACCACATTAACAGAATGAAGGATATGAATCATATGATCATCTTAATAGATAAAGGAAAGACGTTTGACAACATTCAACATACTTTCATGATGTTGAATGAAAAACTCTCAACAAATTGGGTGTACAGCAAACATACCTCAACATAATAAAGGCCATATACGAGAAGCCCACAACTAACATCATACTCAATGGTGAATAGCTGAATGAAAGCTTTTCCTCTAGGATCAGAGCAAGACAAGGATGCTCACTCTCTCCACTTCTATTCAACATAGCATTGGAAGTCTTGGCCAGAACAATTAGGCAAGAAAGATAAATAAAAGACATCTAAATCAAAAAGGAGGAAGCAAAAGTGTCTCTGTTGCAAAATGACATGATCATATATGTATCATATATACATTATATGGACAACCCTAAAGACTCCACCAAAAAACTGTTACAATTAACAAACTAATCCAGTAAAGTAGCGGGGTATAAAATGAATATACACTAACAATGAGCTATTGGAAAGAGAAATTAAGAAAACAATCCCATGTATAACAGCATCAAAAAGAATAAAATACTTTGGAATAAATTTATCCAAGGAAGTAAAAGATCTATACACTCAAAACTATAAGACATTGATTAAAAAAACAGAAAAAGACAAAAATTAATGGAGATATCCCATCTTCTTGGATTAGAAGAATTAATATTGTTAAAATATCCAGAATACCCAAAGCAATCTATAGATTCAATGTAATCCCTATCCAAATTCTAATGGCATTTTTCACAGAAATAGAACAAAAAATCCTAAAATTTGTATGGGACCACAAATGACCCCAAATAACCAAAGCAATCTTGAGAAAGAAGAAAAGCTGGAGGCATCACACTTCCTGATATTAAACTATATTAAAAAGCTATAGCTATAGTAATCAGAACAGTATGGTATTGGCATATAAACAGACATGTAGATCAATGGAAGAGAATAGAGAGCCCAGAAATAAACCCATGCATATATGCCCAATTAATTTACAACAAAGGAGCCAAGAATAACAATGAGGAAAGGATAGTCTCTTCAATAAATGGTATTGGGAGAACTGGATATCCACATACAAAAGAATGAAACTGGATTTCTATCTTAAACCATCCACAAAATTTAACTCAACATGGATTAAAGACTTGAACATAAGACATAAAACCATACAACTACCAGAAGAAAACATAGGGGGAAAGCCCTTTACATTGGTCTTGGCAACGATTTTTTTGGATTTAACAGCAAAATCAAAGGCAACAAAAGCAAAAACAAACAAGTGTGACCACATCAAACCAAAATGCTTCTGCACAGCAAGAGGAACCATCAACAAAATAAAAAGGCAACATATGAAATAGGAAAAAATATTTGCAAATCACATATCCAATAAGGGGTTAATATCTAAAATATACCAGGCACTCACATAATTCAATAGCAACAAACTAAATAACCCAATTGAAAAATGGGCAAAGGCCCTAAACAGACATTTATCCAAAGACGACATACAGATGGCCAACAGGTACGTGAAACGATGTTCAACATCATTAATCATCAGGGAAATGTAAATCAAAATCACAACGAGAGATCACCTTACACCTGTTAGAATGTCTATTATCAAAAAGTCAAGAGATACAAATGCAGATGAGGATGTAGAGAAAAGGGAACCCTTGTACACTATTGGTGGGAATGTAAACTGGTACAGCCACTATAGAAAACAGTATGGAGGTTCTTCAAAAAACTAAAAATAAGGGGCCAGCCCGGTGGCACAAGCGGTTAAGCGTGTGCACTCCGCTGTGGCAGCCCGGGTTCGCAGGTTCGGATCCCGGGCGTGCACTGACACACCGCTTGTCAAGCCATGCTGTGGTGGTGTCTCATATAAAGTGGAGGAAGATGGAGATGGATGTTAGCCCAGAGCCAGTCTTCCTCAGCAAAAAAGAGGAGGATTGGCAGATGTTAGCTCAGGGCCGATCTTCTTCACACACACACACACACACACACAAAACCTAAAATAGAACTACCATATGATCTAGCAATCGCACTTCTGTGTATATATCAAAAGGCAACAAAATCATTATCTTGAAAAGATATCTGTACTGCTATGTTCATTGCAGCATTATCCACAGTAGCCAAAGTATAAAAATCACCTATGTGTCAGTCAAGAGATGAATAGATAAAGAAAATGCGACATATATATACAATGGTTATTATTCAGCCTTAAAAAATAAGGAAATCCTGCCACTTGCAACAACATGAATGAAACTAGAAGGCATTATGCTAAGTGAAGTAAGACAGAGAAAGACAAATACTGCCTGGTATCACATATTTGGAGTATGGAAGAAAAAAAAAGTTGGGCTTCTAGAAACAGTAAAATGGTGGTTGCCAGGGGCTGGAGTGTGGGAAACGGGTAGAGGCTGGCAAAGGGGTAGACACTTTCAGTTATAAGAAGAATAAGGTCTGAGGACCTAATGTATAACACGGTGACTATAGCTGACAATACTGTATTGTATAATTGAAATTTGCTGTGAGAATAGAACTTAAGTATTCTCACTAAAAAAAAAGGTGATGTGAGGTGATGGATGTGCTAATTAACTTGATGTAGGAATTTTTCACAATTTATATGAATATCAAATCATCACATTGTACACCTCAAATATATTGCAATTTTATTTGTCAATTATACCTCAATAAAGCTGAAAAATAAAGGGGAGTTCATGAAACCTTCATTACCTTGACCTGTTTGGGGAAAACTAAGTGATAAATAGAGTGTCACATTTCACATGTATATAGAAAATTTTTCTGTAGCCACTATGTAACTAAGTACTAATTTCCAGATTGACTTGGCATAATATAGATTATTTGCTACCAGTAACTAGAAAATAAAAACTTAACAGTCAGAAAATCTTCATGTCCTAGTTTCTCAAACTCTCAACAAAGGATACTTTTGAGTTGACTATTTATGATTGTTGATTTGGAAATCAATTTCTTAAAATATTGTGACTGAGTATATAAGGCTTTGAGAAGTCTGTCTGATACTTTCACAGTATAATTTGCTATATATTGAGAATTCATTCTTCATAATAGAGTTCACAAAAGAGAGATTGCTATTATTTTTATGTTTGTATCATTTGATAGTGCATGTAAAACAGACTATATTGACTTTCATAAGTTCATATCTCACATTAGTTCTACTAATGATATTTTTCTCTACAATAGCTTAAGTTTGACAACAACAAAATCTCCTGACGTTGTAGTTTATGGGTCCTGACCACAACAGATAAGAAAGCATGAAAACTGGTTGAGAAAAGTGAAATTAATTGTGTTGATCATCATGATTTATTATTTCTCAGGCTTATTCCTTTTATTCTTTTATGCTATTTTGGCTGACATTTTCTGCTCAGATATTGCCCAGTTCCTTGAAAAGGTGGATTGTACTCATGATTATAACAATTTGAAACTTTGAGAAAGATAATCCGATGACTATATTTTACACAGTTTAAAGCTACTAAATAAAAAGGTTAATAATGTTAGGGAAATGACAGGTTTTAAATATATTCCACTAAAATAATCCACATAATTCTGTGGCTGAAAAAATAAAATTCAGGGTCTTTTGTTGTTGTTGTTGATTTTCCTCATGTTCTTTGGTTAGTTGATTAATTGTTCCATTTATTTGTTTTATAAGATGCAATTTCCATCTTTGTAGGCAAGAGTACAAAACTGTACTCTGGAAGAGTAGTGGCAACTGCATATGATTCAGTCTAAATTTGTTCTGAGGTCATATTGATACAGCCTAAACCTGTAGGCAGCTTTATAATTTTACTAGTATATTCTATATTTCACCTTCAACATTACCCTTGTCAAAATTGACTTTAGTGAAGTGATTTTAAATTGGAGTCGGAGCTGCCTTTCCAGAGAAACTGCTTTGCTGTCTTGAACCTTGGATTGGGCCAAACAGCAATTGTTTTACAAGCAATTGTTTGAGAAGTCAGCAGGAGAATGGATGTCCCTATCACAAAGACTGAGGATGGTGGACTTTCTGATGATAGAATCAATAGTAAATGTTTACCCAAGACTAGTTTCTGCCTCCAACTCCAACTAAAATTCTTTGTAATACAACCTCCCTTCTTTGCCTTTAAAAGCCCCTGACTTTTACTCCCTAGCGGGACACTATTTGAGTTTCTACCTGAATCTGTGCCTCTTAAACTGGTTCTGTTTTTGTAGGTTGACACCTTCAAGCATATGTTGAATGCAGGGGAGAAACAAACAAAACTAAAGTCAAACTTGATTCAGCATTAAATTTGAATCATTTGTCTGATATCACACGAAACTGTAATTCTCATTTTTATAAATCTAATTAGCCTAAGTTGCATGGTGGATGCAAAATAATACTAGTAAAATCTCCATGAGGCTAGAAGTTAGACAACCTTGGATTTAAATGCTAGTCATGTGAGTCAAGTCACTTTGATTAAGGCTCAGTTTTTCCAAGGATCAGCTTATTTATCTATAGTGGGGCTAATAAAAGCTGTCCAGTTGAAAGACCTAATAAGATAAAGAATAAGTGCTATAAAAAATGTAACACTAATTCTATTGTTGTTTCAATTCTCTTCTTATATTCATTGCGATGGAAATTTATTGACAGACTTTTTTTTTAAAGCAGTGGATTTTATCATCCTTTTAGAACCACCATAGATTTTTCTGGAAACTTTGATTCATAAACAAAACAAACTGTCTCTATTTACAGAGTATTTATTTAATCTAAAATAGAGAGCTCCCAGTACAATAGATAATAAGTAAAAAACATTCTGAGTGACTAATATACTATATGGCACACTGATTTCCTATGAATATAACCACTCAAAAATGTCTATAAATCTTAGACATTTCAACAATCAATTGGAAATTTCCCTGTTTGGGACCAAGAAAATTTATGTTATCAAAACTATTTTTAAAAACAAAATTTAGATTTTTGAAAGAAGCAGGTTGAATTTACAGGATCTACCTTTTCAATATGTTGAGAATTAAACTTTCTGAAAACATTCACACTGCTTAACAATGAGCCACTCTTTAAATGGTTCTAAGAATCAAGTTGAACAACATTCCATGTAAATGGGAAGCCTGCAGGACACATAGAAGAACCATCAGTTACAGTAAAATAGTAAGAATACAGACACTTTTTATTTTTTCCCAAACAAGTGACAAGGCATTTCATGCTGTGAATATCTAACACTTTGCTTTGACAACTAGGCATATATTTATATTTTCTGCTTTTCTAGTCAGGGAATAGTTCAACATTGTCTCAGTTGATTTAGTGCCAACTCAAGTCAGTCTTTCAACATTTGTCCAGGTAACTGGACCAAGAACACCTGGTGAAGACTTGTCATAAATTACAGTGATATTCTTTATTCTTCGAATGGTTTTGGTTGGCAGAGGTGATGTTGAACAGACAGTAAGTAAATAACACACAGATCCACTGAATTGTAACACTGGGAATATTAAATAAACTGTGTCGTTTGATACACTTCAATAGAGTAAAACCAGTGAAAGGAGTTTCCTCTCCAGAATTTAAAACAAAGGAAAAAACCCAACAGGATTATAACAAACAGAAAGGGACATAGACACAATGCCTTAAATCAGGATGGATGTCAGGAAATAGGGTATAAAGAGAATCAAGTTGATGTCAAGATAAAAGAAATATCTTGGGTTTCAACTAACTAGTAGTCCATAGATCAGTCAGGCAGTTATCTGGAGATGGTACTAAAATTAAAATCAACTCTATAGCCTATAGAGATTTCCGAAGATAAATTATTAAAGAAAGTATATGGGAAGAAAAGGATTTTTAACTCCTAATACTCTTTCTAGTCTTTCAGATGTCAGACAAACTTACCGCTTAGAAATTTGGTAGGATTTTCTTTTCCATGTTTCAACAGGGACCAAATGAAATACTCCCTAAAGATATCCATTTCTCACTTCCCTCGTTTTATGCTTGCCCCATAACTTTTTTGATTCCCTCTTTGTTTTCAGCCTTACCCTTGTAATCAATTAATGATTTTAGGCCAATTACAACTTTGATTATAACTGATCACTGGTGTTATAATTTTGACCAGTTACTGTAAATGTCAGTTCTTATGCCCCATCTACCTGAGTCCCTTGCTAACGTGATCAAGTTTCTTGTGCTTCAAGGTAGACAATAGAATTGTGCTATATGAACCCTAAAGTCTCTTAGAATTCTAAAATTATATGGTTGTAGGGAATGAGGTTTGCTTAGACCACAGTTTAATGTAGTTGAAACACTTGTAGCAAGTTGGTGGAAACAATTATGATAAAGTCTGATATTTTGAACATTTAATCTTTGAAATATTTGATAAATTACCAAAGGAATGAAGAGAATAGATTATACATCTGATATCCTAATATCTTAGATTGAATTTTAAAACTTTTTGAATCAGTGGAATTTCTGCTATTGTAAGTGGTAGAAGACATGAGACAGAGTTGACAGAAGCACTTTAGAAGAAAAACTATGAAAGTGTTTATACACTTTTTTAAAAGCAGTTTTAATTAGGTTAATTAAAATCGGGGTATAGCCTAGGATCAGAACCACCAGACAAGCAGTCATGTTAAGAGAACAAGTTATTTACTCAACAAATATTTACTGAGAATCTATTGAGTACAAAAATTGGGTCGAGGATCCAGAACATATGTGTTCCTCAGCCCTGATTGACGCGGAGGCAGCAAATATGAAAGGCAGCTCTACAAGACGCTGCAAGAACAGTAACAAAGGAATGAGGTTACAAAGTTTAGGTCAGTAGCCCTGGTGGTCCCATTGAGATGTGGTAGATGAAGAATAGTAAAGCTTCTCTAGCTCAGTGGTTCTCAAAATTTAGTTGTATCAGAATCACCTGGAGAGCTTTTTGGAACACAGATGGTTGGGCCCCTCCCCTTGGAGTTCCTATTTAAGTTTGGGGTGGAGCTCACGATTTTGCATTTCCTTACAGACAATCTTGAGAGATACGTATTAGTATAATCCTTCCTTTGCTTGTGAAGAAAATAAGGCTTAGAGTAGTTAATTAACATGCCAAATGAATCTAAACGCTTGTTCTTGTTAAAAGAGTGATAAGAAATTCTTTTCTATGTTATAGGGGCAAAGGTTATTTAAAAACTTTTTACTTTTGGCTCTGATTCTATAATAATCAAGAACTAGTATTTGGATATGCAATGAGACTTACTGAGCAGAACCACCTTATAGAAAGTTCCTACGCCTTGTTTGGACAATCCATTTGGGATCATGTATTATGGAAGAGTACATCGACATGCTTGTTTAAAAAACACCTACTTGAATCAATACAAAAATTGTGGTATATTTCCCAGCAATAAAAGGAAATGAACTGCTGATACCTACAACCATGAGTAAATATCACAGACATTATTCTGAGCACAAGAACCTGCACACAATAGAATACATACTGCATGTTTCCATTTTTATGAGGTTCTACAATTTTGTACTGTGAAAAAAGTGAGACTAGTGGTTAGCTAGAGCTGGTGATGGGGAGTGACTGAATGGACTCAGAAAACTTTTGGAGGTGATGGAAATGTTTTATAGCTAAATAGGCATGGAGATTACATGAGTGTATCCTTTTGCTCAGTTAAGATGTGCACATTTCAATTTATGTAAATTTCATCTGGAAAAATAAGTGGTGCTGTGGGGTTTGAGGCAATGTACAGAGAAAACAAAAATGGTAGAATGTAGATAGTTGATGAAGCTGGTTGAGGCATATGGAGGGTTCATTACCCTATTCTGTTTATTTTGTATATATTAAAAAACAAAAAAATTGGGGCCAGCCCCGTGGCCTAGTGGTTAAGTTCAGCGTGCTCTGCTTTGGTGGCCTGGGTTTGATTCCTGGGCACAGACCTACACCACTTGTTGGTGGCCATGCTGTGGTGGCAACCCACATACAAAATAGAGGACGATTGGCATGGATGTTAGCTCAGGGCGAATTTTCCTCAGCAAAAAAAAAAAAAATAATAATAATAATAATTAAAAACAGTCCTTTGATTTTTGTTATTCTAAACTACTTCTTAAGAACTTAATCATCCTTATATTAGTTAATAAAATGGAATTCCGAAAACTGAAAAAAGATGCAGTTTCATATTAATTCCTCTAATAATCATTGAACTGACAGAATTGTAGGGCATTAAGTCAGATATTGTTGTTCAATATGAACGAATTATTATTTATAGTTTTTATTTACAATTCACAACCTGCCTTCTCCTCCTCTCTCCCCCCTCAAAATTTGAGGAGGGCTGCATTATTTTTAAAAACTGTAAATGAAACCATAAGACACAGAGATCTTCAGACAATTTCAAGAAGGAGGGATAAATGAATCAGAGGCCAAGGGTATAAATCACTGCAGTTAATCAGAGCTTCCTAGCAACCAGGGCAAAAAAGGAAATACAATGGGTGTATCTTTTCCTTTTCTGTGTATTGCATACAGATTCATATGTAAAAAAAGATCCTCTCCCTACCCCCCACTATGGCATTATATTTGTAAAAGAATTTTTCATGTGAATCCTCTATAAGTACATGAGTAATATAGTAAATAATGTCATTTATCGCACTGATATTTTGTCATTGGATCTAAGAAGTCTGACATATTTTTGCCCAAAATGGTTAGTCATTTCATCTTTGTTTGAGAATGTAGGCAGCAAGTATAACTACTCATATTGAAGCTGGGTACCTGAGGGTTACTATAAATATTCAATAAGAACATGATTACCCTCCCATCTTGTTCCCAACAGAGACACAGATGAAAAAAGTTAATCTTATAAATTTTCTGTCTTCTTCTTTAACCCGAGGGGTGACTCAAGTGTCACAAGGATTTATGAGCTTGTTTTAGAGAAGAAAAAGAATGCCTTCAAGGAAGTTATGATCACAGACAATCAGCCCCCAGCTGCTGTTGACACCCAGAAGTCAGATTGCCCAAGGGCATATCTGGAGTGAAAGGAACATAGATTTCCCCTTTGTTTCTCCAAAACACCTCCTCCCAAGCCCCTTAGCTCTATAAAACTCCCTGTTCTCTTCTTTTGTTAAGGCGGACTTGAGAGAACCTATCCTCCTGTCTTCTTGTTTTGGCCAATTTGAATAAACTTTTCTCCATCTCCAAGCACTCATGTCTCAGTGATTGGCTTACTGCACATCTGGCACATGACCTTGAGATTAAGAGGTTCACTATCAATATTATAAAAACTTTTCTTTAAAAATCTTCTAAAGGAATGGAAATAAAAAATCATCATTTGGCAAATATCACAATAATGATTGTAACAGGCAAGAATCATTGACAGATGCTAAAATATATGGGGATAAGTATGATAAGAGAGAGGATGTTTATATAGTCGCATTGTATCTCTCCACAAAATATTCATTAATTACAAAGGAAAAAATAGTACCTTTTCAGTGGAGAAAACTGGCAGACAGAACCCAAGAGATCAAAGTTAGCATTGAGAGAAACGAGACATATTTACAATATGTACCTCCTCATGTGATACACTGAGAAGGGCACAACATCTCTTCTGCAGTATTCCTGCCAAAAATGTAATCATGAGACAATACTGGACAAGATCAATTGAGGGACATTCTATAAAATAAATTACCAGTATTCCTCAAATGTCAAGGTAATAAAATAAAAACTGAGGAATTTTTCCAAATTGGAGAGGATTAAGGAGACAAGGAAACTAAAGGCAGCATGGAATTCTGTTTTCGATGCTGGATAAGAAAAAAAAAAAGTAGTGAGAGAATTAGGGAAATTGAATAAAGTCAGTAATTAGTTAATGGCAGTGCATCAATGTTAATTTTATGGCTTTGATAATTGTACTATGTTATGTAAGATGTTTATATTAGAGGATGCTGGCGTAAAGGTATACAGAATCTCTACATAATATATTTGCAATTTTTTTGTGAGTCAAAATTATTTCAAAATAAAAAAAGAAGAAAAAAAAAGCATTCTAAGATTGCTTAAGACTCTGGCTAACATTTTGCTAGTTATGACTGAATTCTACATTTATGAAATGACCTGAGCCAAAAAACTTAAGAGTCAATGTTGCCAACCAGGCCACTTATCAACTTAAGCAGAGTACGCATAAAGCATGTGCTTTTCAGGAGCATTCATTTGCCGCAAAGAATTAGCTGCCACATGCAACCTCCTGAAGCTGAAGCATCACCACCTGCAAACGAGAGGAAAGCATCTGCAAACGAGAGAGCTGGACTGATGTTTTGGCGATGCCTTGAAATTGCAGATGGACACCTACTAATTTTAATTTCAAAATTGCAGTAATGAGACAGTGGACTATCCAAAGTACAGATCAATGAGGTCCCAGAGAAAATTCTTATATGGATTATTAAAGGGGTACTTTAGAAGACAAAGCAGTAAAGAGTAGACCCAATAAAATTCATAAATTATAACTCATATTTAACTCGATTTACTTCCTTCTTGGAAAAAGTTAATTGATTGGTGAAGCTAATATATATAAAGGACAGCTGGACTTGAGTAAGATAATTAGTCAAGTTTTTCGTGATATTTTTTAAAAAACAAGGAAAAATATTAGCAGAACACTTAAATAATTACATGAATTTTTTGTAGTTTAATTACTGACTGAAGTGTCATGGTTAATGGGTTAGTATCACCCTGGAAGAGGGTCCAAAGCTTTCTCTTCAGCTAAGTCTGTATAAACAGGATATTTGTCAATGACACATTGTACAGAAATTCAATAATGCAGTAAGCACCTGCCAAATCACAGTTGTCTTCTCTGTGCCACATGACCCCCTCCATCATGAACACAGCTTACTGGGAAAGAGAAGGATGTTGATGCAAAGATGGCCATCTCTACGCTGCCAGTGGCTGGCCAAACCCATGAGATCCCTTCCTTTAGGGAGCCAGACAATTTGATCATACTAACCCCATTCTTCTCCAGCATCATTTCCCACTACTTTAGTCATCTAACTTGACCACGTGAACCCCTAGACTCCGGACTTAAAGTTATTACAGCTACCCCAAAGCAGCAGACATTTCATGCTTCTAGATATTTGTTCACGCTTTACACCTATAAGGAGAGCCCATCTCACATGGTGTCAATTTATCTTATCAATCAATAATAACAAATAAAATGTTTTCTTTCTGTTCACAACACTGTAATTTATTGAGACAAAAATCTATTATAGACTTTTTAAAATGTTTTATTGTGACAAATGGGTAGTCTGTAATTTTGAGAAGATAAAAAACTTACTTTTAAAAGATGGAGTGGTACGAATTCTTCGACTTTACTATTCTTTGATTAATTTAGGTAGCATGTACTTATAAATTACAACCTTATAATGCTTATAAGAATAATAAAGATTAACAACAAACTTACCAACACTTGGATAACCAGGTGTAGAAGGGTCTCCTCCTGGATTCAGTGATACCATGAAGGTATCATGGCTAAGATTAGCAGTCTTTGGTAAATCACAAGGATCAATATACAGAAGAACACCTCCAAATCCAGCCTTTTCCAATAAGGAAAGCTAAAAGAGGAGAACAAACTATTAAAAATATTATCATATGCATTAAAAGTTTATATACTGCCATTTTATGAATGTGACTAAGACAAGACTCCCTTTTTTGGGTTCTTTCTTTTAAAATAAGCAGACAATTCAGATTTCCCACTTATCATGCCCAAGTCAGAGTTATTCTACTGGGCTTTTCCCTTTTTCTCTGTCTCAACAATATTTAAGCAGCATTCCTATAATGTCTATATTTTATTTCAGTTGTCTGTGCATGGAATTTCTCCCTCTCTCTCTTTTAATTGTCCAAATAGATCTGGAGTTTCCACTTTCATGGGACAAGCAAAGGATCCACCACAGACAAAGTTCAGCTGTAAAAGGAGAGCTGTTCAAGCCACTATCATGTCCTTCCCTAGAGCAGAACTCACCTGGAGTGTATTTTGATATACTTCCTCCAGGGATGAACCTGTCATACCAGTTGCTAAAATGTTGAAATACTTTCACACTGTTTGGCAAAGAGTCATTGTCCTGAACCTCCCGAGGGCCCTCACTATACTACTCACTCTGGTCTCTGCCCTAGATGTGCCAGCCAGATCTCCCAGATATAGCAACTGATGGAATATCAGAACCAAGGGGCCTCCTTCAGAATGGTCAATTTCTGCTCTATCTCTGTCGTTAAACATTTTCAAAGTAGCCCCTCATTACCTCATTTGAGACACATTTAGTGCAACGATTCCTCTCTTTCTTTAGTAAGTACACAATACAGAAATATGATGGGGCAGATGAACTTGACAATATCCATGTTCTCTTTGCTTTAACTTTTTAAATTATTTTTTGGGTGGTAAAGAGCTTATTCATCCTAGCGTGACTTACCTGATGTGAAAAACAACAATCAGGGTTTGCAAATCCTATTTGTTTCCCGTGAGAGAGGAAAAGTAATAAGGGGACATTAGGGAATAATAGAGACTGTGACTAAGGGTCATATTGGGTATAGACAGTTGCTGCTCATTGTGTGACTCTAGTTGACACCTATAATTCACTTCCCAGTTACTGCTTATGCTGTTTATTGGGTTTTACAGTGGACTAAGCAAGGCAGCAGCTTGTACGCCTGCCTGGATCACTCCATGAGGGCAGGATCATGCTTATCTTCTCTACCATCGCACATCTCCCATTAGCAGGCACACAGGAGACATCAAGAGTATTGCTAAACGAAAGAGTGAATGAGAAAGATGCTGGTTTGGCAAAGCAGCTACTCTTGAAGAAAAGAGAGCTCTGAGAAAATACTTAGGATGCACATCTATTGGAAAAATAAAACATGCAATTATATTACATTTGGTATTTTTGTGTCATCTTTGGTAAGAGTTGATTACTTCCCTACAACCCTGAAGAGATAGCTTTATGTGTAATTTGGACTTCCCTTTCTCTGCCTGCAGTGACTGGCCGTGAGGTGAGCACCTCTTTAATGTTATCACATCTGGTTTTGGTGCTGTCCCTCGCTGGCCATCACAGAGCTCTTAAATAATTAGCTTAATTTTGTGACTCAACTTCAGCAATTGTCTATCGCTGGATTTCAGTGAAGTTGGCAAGAGAAGACAATGCTTATATTAAATCAAATAAAAAAATGTTCCTCTGCATTGTTAGCATTACTATTAGTTTTGAACACAGTGAGGTGGAGGTTGCCTAAAATTTTCAAAAGATCTAGTCTTCTGGTGAGATTATATTGCTTTAAATGCAATCAAAAGCAAGCCAATGCAAAAAGGTTGAAGCCAGCTGTCATTGGGCTGTCTGCTTTGGCTGGTGTCAGCCTGTCCCTGAGTGCACAGGTGAAAGTCGTTAGCCCTGTCCAGGATCTCTCATAGCTTGAGATAGCTTGAGACCTAGGATGATGATTATACTGGGGGTCTAATTCCTGAAAAGACAGGGCAAATATAAGACCAAGATTACCTGACATTGAACTTTGACTATTCTTTGCTTCTGTCTCTCAAGCATACATGTGATAAGTTTGAGGTTCTTCATCACACTTTCCATCTTGTAAACTAAAACAACATTCAACATAAGTAGGCCCACTCAGAAATTGGAATGGAGACACAAAAAATGCGTCAGGCAGATGGTACTGGGCCCAAGTATTGTAAGATCATGGAGAGCCAGGTCATGGCTACTGGCTAGTGTGGTGCACTGACCCACAAGGCTGTATCCCCCTGGAGGGGCAATATTTCCTAATTCACACATATGCCATATGAGCAAGTGGCTTCTCTGTTCAAAATCAATTCCCTTACATGTGCAAACTAGTGTTTTCAGGGTGTAGAAACTACGAGCCTTGCCAAGGAAACTGGTGACAAAAAGGAGCAACAATTCAGAGAAAACAGCAATGAGAGTGGGCAAGAGAGGGAATAACCATGCATAGACCCCGTGTCCAGCTGTGCTCCTTTCATTTGGACTGGGTGAGAGTTTCCTCCTTTTCTTTGAGATGTCTTCTGTTACTTGCAGGTGAATCAATCCATAACCAAGATAAGCGACAAAGCATTAGACTGGGAGATGGTACTGGATTTTGGTACCAACCTTGACACTAAATAGCTACGTAATAACTCATAATCTTTCCAAGACTTGGTTTCATGATCCATAAAAAGCAAGGAGTGAACAACGTTATCCTCAAACACCCTTTCTGTTATAAATGAACAAACCATGTAGTCTATTCCTATGATTTAAAAAATGTTTATGGAGACATATTTATTAGACTTTTAAATATATTATCATATATAAAATTTGCTTTTAAACTATTGGTCAGGAACACGTTCTCCAAAAATAACACAATTTCTGTGATTAAGAAAGAATTTTCAAATAGTTTTATGATGTGGTTTCTTACAACATATAGTATAAATATTTTAATTTTGCATTAAACTTTTATTAGGGACAAAATAAGGAAAACTGAAATACTTAGAATCTGTACATTAAAACTCTTCTGAGTAATTTAATTATTGCTTTCTTTTCAAGTCTAATTTAATAGTACACTGTAAATGCTAATTTCATTTTTCAAAACTATTTCACAGTGTTTCCACCCTAAAATACATTGTATATATATGACAACTGCAATAAATCATATAGGGTTAAATGAATACTATTTTAATGCAGCTATCAACATTCTGCTTATACTGGAAATATTTTCACCCCTATAAGTACTTCAACTAGTATCTTATTTCCAGGAGAGAAGATAAATATTGTGTAAATTTACTGTGCTTGTTTATTCAAAATGTCCTTCAGTGATAATTACTAATCACCCCATAGCTAAGGATTCCTCCTGCTCAAAAAAAAAAAAATCACATTACATTTCTATGGGAACAGGAATCATTAAACCAGCCTCCTACTCACATGCTTCCCACCCTCTTTTGTTTAGCTCGAAGAACCACTAAGTGCTGAGCCAACATAATCCTTGCCCAAGGATCATTTTCATGAGTGCTAAAATATCAACTTGACAGAGGTGCTTGAGATAGCTGCTAGACTAGTAACTGAGAAATGGTCCTCAGTCATCCTGAGACATTTTACGGTTTCTATATGCAGTCAGTCAACACCCTTCAAGCTATGTCACGGCTCCACCAACAAAAAAGACATCATTTGAAGCATTTAGAGCCCCTAGCCCCCAAAATGAAATTTTATCTTACTTTTTATCCCCAAGAATTAAAAAGGATTTGGTGGATAACTTTAGTAGCACTAGATTGTAACCTGCTTGAAGACAGGAAGCCTATAGCTTCATTTTATATGCCCAGCACCAAATGATTTTTCTATTATTGAACTAATGAATAAATTAGTGTATGTATCAACAAATGAATGAATGATTGAAGGAATGAATGAAAAACATAGTGTATATGGATACAAGCACATTACATGAATGTTATTTTGCTCTACATTTCACAACCACTGGCTGGGAAACTTACACAATAAATTTTGTTGTGACATCTTATAAAGATCTGTTAAAGTGTGAGAATAAGTGTTAAGCTAGATTGTTTCTAAAATTTAAAAAAACCAACACATTCAACTAAATATGTTGTCTCCTTCTACTTCTGGAAAAATACAAAAAATAGGTTTATTTTGTTTCATTTTTTGTTTTGTTATCTAAGATTAGAGATAAAGAGTGGTGGAGACCAGCCCACTGGGATTTAAACATGTGAATTTGTCTTGTTGACAGGGTCTTGTAGATAAAATGTCTTTGGCCAACTTCAAGGTGGCTGATCCCATATTTCTTGCTGTGAACCGTATTAATACATTTCTCCTTGTGTATAGCACATGAAGCCAGGTTCTATCAGTTGCCAAACAATCACCTCTGAAATAAATGGTACTACGAATAATGGGCAGGATACAGCAGTCTTATTGAACAGACCTTACAAAGCTCAAAGCTCTCTGGGAATTACTCACCCAGGGGTGGTAGCCTTGTACCTGAAAATGGTCCAGTATAGATTTACATTTCCACTACCTTGGACAGACAGCATGTGGGCTCTGGTTGGCTGCATTCAGATATTCAGGAATAAATCATTCAAAGAAAATGAAAGCCAAGGAAAATGAAAGGACACTGAGAGATTCCTGTCACTTAGCTTCTCTCCTTATTGACTTCTATTCTTACTTTTCAACCACAACATCTTTTCTATTTCAGAAGGAGGATGGTGTTGTTACTGTCATTTAGACAATTTACTTCTTCACAGTGTCCAGCAAGGGAATATCAGGTGAATTCCATAAGTAGACTTTAATCCATTCACAGATGCTGCTAAGTTGTCACCTCCCCCTTTTGAATCCATTGAACGTCAGCCTTGCTCTTTTTATTTTCACTGGTCACAATGCATGGGATCCCTGTACCACCTGATATAAAGAACCAAAGGAGGAGGGTTGTATTTTCCTGTCATTTAGCTTCTTCAAAACATTGGGCCAGCACTAGAACCATTCTTCTGGCCTCCATAGCTAGAAAACTCTTCTGAGTCTTCATACAGAAAACAACAGCAAATATAACATAACAAGAAGACCTTAGTTTTACAGCTAAATTAAGGTCCACTGTTATGGACTGAATTGTGTTCCCCCAAGATTCATATGTTTAAGTCCTAATCTCCAGCACACTTCAGAATGTGGAAACAGGGCCTTTAAAGGTTAGATGAGGTCATGTGAGTGGGCTCTAATCCAATATAACTAGTGTCCTTATAAGAACAGGGAGAGACATCAGAGATGCGTGTGCCCAGAGAAAAGGCATGTGAGGACAGAGCAAGAAGGCGGCGACCAGCAAGCCAAGAAGAGAGGCCTCAGGAGAAACCAAATCTGTCAACACTCCGATCTTAAATTTTCAGCATCCAGATCTGTGAGAAAATAAATTTCTGTTTAAGCCACACAGTCTGTGGTATTTTGTTATGGCAGCCCCAGCAAACTGATACATCCATTATAAGGTAAATATCTGCCAAACTTTATACGAAGATTCAGGAAAATAATTTGATTAGAATCTAGGTCTTCCGAGTCACCTTTAAGCCAAATCATCAAGTACCAATTGCACATCTACTATGGGCCAGATACTGTCTCAGAAGTTATTTGTTGATTTTTATTCAGAGCTTTTAACATAACTCATTTCAATTCCCATTTATAGTTGCTGAAATTGTGATTCAGGAAGGTCAAGAGTTTGACCTAGGGTCAGAGCTAATAAGTGGTAATGCCAGGGATCAAACTAGAGTTTTCCAAATTTAAATCTGGTGATCTTTCCACTAAAGCACAACTTTTCTTTTCATTCTATGTCCATCTTTTACAAAGACAAATAGACTGGCTAACGGGTGAATTTATAAAACACATCAGATGCTTCTTGTTGTGATCCACTTTCTGAGAAGACACTGAAATCAATACTGTGTGAATTATAAGCCTGTTTATATAGATTGCTAAAAAGATCTGGATTTTTACAAAATAGTGTCATGGGGATTAATATGTATTAAAACAACAAAATGTGTACATTTTAGATTAAAGATTCATGGCTATAATAACAGAAAAATAAACTTTAAAAAAACATGAATCTAGCAGTTCATAGTACATTCTTATTCATTTGAATTAAATAGCTCTGGCATATGCGAAAAATAATAATATTGGACATGTAATATGTGATCATTTCTTAAGCAGATATTTTGACTTCAGGTCCCAAATTTTGTTATTCTTTCTTCTTGAGATTGCTTTCCTTATTAATAGATTTGTTGTTCACCCCTTCAATTACATATTGTACTGTTAGGATGTCATTAAAGAGGTTTTTTTGTAGGATGCCTGTTTGCTTTGTTATGTTTCAGAAATAAAACTCACCTTTCCTTGTTAGTTAAAAAAAAAAAAAGACTATCGTGGTGAGGAATATTCACTGTAATCAGACTGAGAATATCAAGGCATAATCACAGCATTCTTTCTTGATTTCACGGAACATCTTTACTTGGATTTCGAATTGCTTTACGTGATGTATTCAAAGTTATTTAAATAATTCTAGTGAGATTAAAAAGAAGCAATGACCTTCCACTTTTGTAAAGAAAAATAGCTGAAGTTATCCAGAAAGCTAAGCCTGCTGTTGGAGTTCTAAAAAGAATCCTCAACTTCTATCATTACAATTAAGGAAGGAGAAAGGGAGGGAGGGAGGGAGGGAAAGAAGGAAGGAGAGAAGGAAGGAAGGAAGGAAGGAATGGAGGGAGGGACGGAGGGAGAGAAGGAGGAAGGAAGGAAGGAAGGAAGAACCTCCTATTTTATAAGGTATCTTCATGTATAATTTTTTTATTCAACTTTAATATCTCCTTGTGGCCTGTGGAACTATTACTTCACAAATGAAGTAATCATGACATAAGGATGACTAGATCTCTTGATACATAGTTAATAGCAGATTTCAGACTAGAGAAATGTGTTCTTATCTTTTCCTGTGCTTTTCCCATTAAACCATACTGTTTCCAAATAATGAAAAAGATTAATGTGATTTTGCAAATTTCTTTCCTTTTTAAAATTCATGTTAAGTTATCTGACAGGGGCCGGCCCCATGGCTTGGCGGTTAAGTGCACGCACTCTGCTGCTGGCGGCCGGGGTTCGGATCCCTGGCACGCACCAGAGCAATGCTTGTCCAGCCATGCTGGGGCCGTGTCCCACATACAGCAACTAGAAGGATGTGCAGCTATGACATACAACTATCTACTGGGGATTTGGGGGAAAAAATAAATAAATAAATAAAATTTAAAAAAAAAGTTATCTGACAATCTTAGCAATGTTTGCTGTATGGAAGTAGCCTAATCTTAAAAAAAAAAAAAAAAAACTTAAAAAATACGATGTTCTTTTTCCAACGGTAGCTTCAAAATATTGAGGAGATTTCTGTATTTTATTTGTCCACTCCTCATCTTTCCTATCCTTGGTGGATGTAGTATGGATTTGTGGTATGGATATGTAGTATGGATTTGTAGTATGGATATGTAGTATGGATTTGTTACTCCAGGTCTAGGTTGAGAATACAATGATAGAGTGGGGACCAGAAAGTATTAACATAAATCTTTTTATTTTCAGGGAGAGGGATTTGAAATTGGGATAGGAAACACAGTGACCTTTTCCTCTGTCAAGGTCGTTCATGAATTCAAACACTAAAGAATATTTGTCATTATAAATTTCTCTAAAACAATTTCATTACTTACAGTCATATTGGGGAAAAAACATACAATTGCTGCTGGTAAATATATTACTGACATTACCAACTTATGCACATCTCTTTCCATCTATAGACATACTGCTGCTTTTAAACTAAACAAATCATGTTCAAAAGGAACAGAGTATTAGCACTATATACATATATTTAGTAATTAAGTCATAAAGACACAAGCTTCTGATTTACCAACTTCCTATTTTTAGTGCTTATATATGTGCTTGTATGAGCGAGGAAGAGACAGGTGGTGGAGAGATAGAACACAACCTCACATACCCATGTGCATGCATATTCAGGATTACGTAATTTTCTAGTTGAATAAACAAGATCAAAGAAAAAGTATAGAGCTATTCACAATCAGTCTTTGAAAATTTACTATTTTTTAAATTTTTAATGTATGTTACCAATATTCTTAACTAAGAGCATATTTAAAGCCATAATGAATGGGGAGAAACACATGGATAATAAATAAATATCTTTAAAGGTATCTCAGAAATTAACTATTGTTTAGGTTTATTGACAATTTTCTGATATTTCAATGTGTTGATAAGAATCGATATTCAATATTTCTATTTCTACTGCCTATAAAATTGCTGCTATCACAGAAATGCTAAACAGAGCTCTCAATTTTCTTGCAAATAAAAGAAAAAACCTTTGGTGACTTAGATGCATATTTATGTTCAATGTTTTCTTAATTTATAGCATTATAAATCATCATTTGAATATTAAAAAAATAGAGCACGTTTTGACAGTGGGTTTCTTTTAACTGAAATTTTTATATATAACTCTCGTCCAAGGTGAGTGGATACGGAAGGAATATATGAAGGAACTAAATGAATATTAACATTAAAAAAATATATATCAAATTACTTTTAAAATATCATCACAGAAGAGCTTCTAATCTTGCACTCCTTGCAAGTGCTATGTGATATTTTAAGCTGTTAGTCACAGATTTGAATTTATCAAATTGCTTTTCTGTAGCTTGGCTTGCAAGCAACATGGCAGATGAAAAAGCACTGGACTAAGAGTAAGAGGCCTTGAACTGGACCAGCCAGTAGGTGAGAGATGCTGGACATGCCACTGAACGCTATACAGTTCAATTTCCTCATCCACAAAAAGAGATGACATTTGCCCTGCCAGTCACACAAAATGACTGGCAGATTCAAAGGAGGTAAGATGTTTGAAGGATTTTGAGAAGCGTAAAATCCTACATAACGTGTGAGAGTTTTTTTTGTGTGTGTGTGTGGTAATGATAAGGAAGACTAAAAGGAGAACCAGGTGGATAATTGAGGGGATGTAATTTCTTTGCATTTGTCTGGGGTAGAAAGAGGTATTAAAGAAGAAAAAATAAAAACCTAGTTATCCTGAAAAAAATGTTTCTTGACATAAAAATGATGAAATTTCATGGGTTTATTTCCAAAAGTATATATTCATATAACTTAAAGATACTCTTCCATTGTCGTTCACTTATTACCAGGCTCCGTTCGCTTTTTGTTTAATGTTAGATTGAAAGAACCGTGAATAAAAAACCCTAAGATTCCCCAAGTCATAATTTTTTTGCCCAAACTGCATTAGGCTTTTTATTTTTATTTATTTATTTATTTATTTATTTGTGAAGAAGATCAGCCCTGAGCTAACATCCATGCTAATCCTCCTCTTTTTGCTGAGGAAGACCGGCCCTGAGCTAACATCTATTGCCAATCCTCCTCCTTTTTTTCCCCAAAGCCCCAGTAGATAGTTGTATGTCATAGTTGCACAGCCTTCTAGTTGCTGTATGTGGGACGTGGCCTCAGCATGGCCGGACAAGCGGTGGGTCGGTGTGCGCCCGGGATCCGAACCCGGGCCGCCAGTAGCAGAGCGCGCACACTTAACTGCTAAGCCACGGGGCCAGCCCCTAGGCTTTTTAAATTTGTATAATTCTATTACTTAAAATATTAGCTTATGTCTTTTAAAATTAGAATAATGGTTATTATATTTTCTTTGCCAATCAAGGAAACACTATTTTTGTTACCTTATTATTGATTTTTCTCCATTAAAAATAAAGCAATCTACTTCACTGAGACATAATTTCTCAACCTCTCCTGAAATTAATTTATTTAATTATATAAAACCTGAGATTTTAGCCAGGCATAGGATAAGCAACCAGACATGAAGAGCTAAGAGATGTTCTCACTCCTGGGCATGCAGAAGGATTACACATACACGGACATGGATTATTTGTAGCTTCTTTTTTTAGAGAGAAAATCTGATGCATACATCTTGCAGAGATTTCAATCAGAATAGAAATAATTTCCTATTATTCTTTCTAATGTCACTAATTAGAAAGATTTACAGTTGCCAGACAAGAGTCAAAGTGCGTATCTCTTGTCTGTGCAGTTTATAGATCACCATTTGTTATCTTTGCAATCCTGTCTGGCAGAAATCAACAAGGTCTTTCTACAGTACAAGCCCATCCCAGGTCACAGTCAGAGTTCTCACTTCCCTGGGCCAGAAAGACTTTTGATTTTCTTGAGAATTACTATTCCCTTTCGGGTAAAGAAAAAATTACCTATATGTACATATTCACTCAGATTTTAGATATTTTTTAAATAGATAAGGTAGCAAAGGTACATTCTGACTCAGTTACCTTTTGAACACTGTATTAACTGTTAAATCAACCTGCCACGTCTTTCATTAAAGATGTCTAGGAGTATAGTTCAAAGCATTATTTCAATGGACTGTATCCCAGGTGACTAAGGCATCCACTGCAAACTTCCCCATTCTTTCCTATACCTTGTAGAACTGTATTAAGACAAGATGCTGGGCAGAGAACCATCTAGTTTAATGCCTGAGTGCATAGAAATGAAGAAAAAGATACCTTTGAATGTACAGCTCTCAACTAGCCCCAGTGTGATGAACAGCATTAGAGTACCATTGAACGAACAAGACAGAAAATAGAAACAGGTGTGAAAAGCTGAAAGAGTCAAAAACACTAGCATAACTGATCTTATGATTCACAGCTTCTCTTCACTGGGGTCCATCACAATGGAAAAAAAGCCTCTCTTCTCTCATGAGAGAATGGTTTCCTATATAAAAATGCCTTCCCATATGCATACACCTATACTTTATCCAGCAATAATATTTCAGCAAAAATGATTTTTAAGCCAACATATCTACCATTACTAGGCATTTCTAGAACATTTATAAGCTATTGTGCACAGCAAATGGGAATAAATAATTACTTTACTTTGTTTTTTCTTTTAATTGAATAAGTTTTGCTCATGTTGTGATAACAGGTTTATTTGAAAGTGAAAGTAATTTGTTATAGAACAGCAGCTTTTGTAAATAGAAACTTCTACAACAGAACATTGTGAGATGTTTAAATATTAACCAGACATATTGCTCACTCTCTACACTAAATTTCAGAAACTTAAGTACATACTTTATTGCTGGATCTTGCTTACCAATGGTAAAAAATCCACAATGTTCAATTCTAATTAAAAATGAAATTGAACTGCAATTCCCTAGAAACAACAGCTGATCAGACTCAATAAGCTTTACTTAATTTATTTCAGAAACACAATAATTGAATTGCTCATAGACAAAGAAAAAAATGCTTACATTGTTAAAGAAATACATGCTTCCAAATCTTTTGCAATTCTATTATATTTTCTAGTGTTCAAAGCTGATTACATATCCCATATACCTGTTTCAAGATATTTAAGGGTCCAAGAATATACCATATACCTTTATCATTCACAAATTCTATATGTATGCTTACTAGGACTGCACCATAAATGACACACTTGACCAATTCTCATTTTAAAAGACATATAAGAAGACTATTATTCTTCATTATAATTTATTTATTTTGTAATACTTTTATTATTTTATTATTATTTATTATTTTTATACTTTTAAAAAGGACTTTCCCAAATGCTTGACTAATATTATTTAATTGTCACAACCACCTCAGGAGAGTTTTACGATTACTCTGATTATTCTTCTTTGTACTTGGTTTTTATTTATTTATTTATTTATTTATTTGTGAGGAAGATCAGCTTTGAGCTAACATCCATGCCAATCCTCCTATTTTTGCTGAGGAAGTCCAGCCCTGAGCTAATATCTATCGCCATTCCTCCTTCTTGTTTTTTCCCTTTTTCTCCCCAAAGCCCCAGTAGATTGTTGTATGTCATAGTTGCACATCCTTCTAGTTGCTGTATGTGGGATGACACCTCAACATGGCCAGACAAGCGGTGCACTGGTGTGCACCCAGGATCCGAACCCAGGATGTCAGGAGTGGAGCACACACTTAACCACTAAGCCGCTGGGCCAGCCCCAGTTTTTGTTTTTTTAACTTAAGAAAACAGTGACTCAGTGAGGTGTTATGATTTTTCTATCGTTATGTAGCATGTAATAGAGAAAATGGAAACATTGGTTTTAAACTAATAGGAAAAATGGAAAATAAACTGAATATAAATGAAGAGTATACTGTTGGGCAAAGAGCATAGCAAATGATTCCTTGCTCCCCTCTGTTTGTGTTTCCAGTTGTCTTATATAAGGATTCAGTTTGCAGTCACAACGGGCCTAACATGTCTAAGCCCAGAAGGCTCAAAATGGAATGGCTTCATCTTCAGAAAGAGTGTTCTTTGGATATGAGGTTGGATTAAGGAGCAATGATTCTAGAATAGTCCTAGACAGCGTCTCTGTGCAGCTCTGGACTTTTATTTAAGAACAGACATTGCAATAATTGGAATTACCCAGCAGTGAAATAAACATAAATACTTCAATCCTGAAGAAGTTTCAGGCAGGAGAAATATCCATCTGCCAAGGAATTCAAAGACGTCAGTCTGGCACTGGGCAGGTTATATCTAAATCTACTTCTCTAATACAGGTCAAAAAAATAAAATAAATGAAATAATATATGATAATACTTTGAAACAGGCATATGTAAAACAGTATTATTGTTATCATGAATTCTGCAATATACTTTTTATTAGAAGATCTCAAAAATGCTTAACAGAATAAAAAAAGTGGGCATGTAATAAAGCTGGATGAACTCATCAAATCAGTGAATGGGAAAAAAAAACAAAAAAGAAAGATAAATAATGAACATTAAGGTGTAAGCAAAAAATACAGCACATAAATTTTTACACTAAAAGAAAATAAGATGAATTATACCATTAAAATCAAAGATGTTTGAATTGAATCAAAAGGAATGAAACTCTATCAACATGCTTTTTACAAGAAATCTTCTTGAGATATAATAAAGATTTAAAAAATGATGAGCAAATAGATACCTGGCAAATTAAAAAGAGAGAGAGAAAAGAGAAAATTCATATAAAATATCCGGAATTAAAAGCAATACAGATTAAAGATACACACTCTAGAATGATATAAGCATCAAAGAAATAGTTAAAGGATATGCCATAAACCTCAATGCAGGAAACAACATAATGGCAAAATAAAAATATATCAGAAATGCAAGGTAGAATTCTGATCATAGAAATATATATCTACTTCTTTCAGAATTGGAAACATTCTGAAAGCCAAAAAAAAGTAAGAATATACAGAATTAAATAATAAACTTAAAATAAATTACATTTTTCACAGAGCACAAACACATTTACAAATAATCATTTTACGTGAACTTGGCCACAAAGAAAATCTTTTAAAAATTCTAAAAACTACATTTTTATTGGCCTGATTATTTACCATAATCCAATCAATTGGAAAATAAAAATAAAACCATGAACAAAATTAATTTATTCCCAAATAAGTTTGGATCACAGAGCAATGAAAAAGCATCTCAAACACAATGAAAAGTAGAATATGTAATGATAAAACTCTTGGGATACAGTGGAATTTATATTCAGCTAAAAATTTATAGTTTATATAGTTCACATACAGTTTACATGGGAATTTAGTTTTCATTTTAATAAATTAGAAAAAGAAACAAAATTAGAAAAAGGAATTATTTCATATTAAAGTAGAAAATAATGGAATAGAAAACAATAAAAAGAGAAAAGCATATAATTTTTAATATGGATCTGAAGAAGTATTTGCACATTGTAATATCTGCAAATATTAAGTATGGAACAAATTCATCACAACTGACAGAAGGTTGAAGATTGTGGCATCTGGATAAATTAAATATTTCGCAAGCAGCCTGACCATGTCCCTAGACTCAAATCAGACAAAGTATCCAGCAGTGGAGCATCTGGTCTGGCAGCTGCGGAGCACACCCTATGAGTAGAAATGAGCACCAGCGTCACTTGGAAACTAAAGAGGACGTTGCCAAGGGGAAGGGCCTTTAACAAAGCCAACAATGGGGAGAAACAATGCCAAATTAATATAGAAATTAGTACAGGCATGTGTCTTTTCATCTTAATTACAAAACTCAAATCTGCAAAGAGGGGAATCATATCAGACTTTAATAGAGAGTTGCAATTGTTGAATCTTTTGGTCATAAACATCCAGACATACTTGCATACTTGTAACCTCTCAGGATAGGAGATAATGGGAAATAAAGAAGGGCCAGTTTCTTCTACATCTGCACAGTTGAAGAGAAGGACATTACCCACTAGTAAGTTCATTTCTGCAAATCAAAAAGTTGATGACTCCTGATTTCATGAGTGACACTGGTGTGAAAGGAACCAGACCGGCAGTGATAACTTACACGGAGCAACATCTCTTTTGAACTTCCCTTCTTCTCCCTTCTTGGACAAATAGTGGTTTTTCTTTAATGAACTCAGAGTGAATATTCATTCTTAAAATTGTTAAAGGTAAAATAAGACCAAGAAAATCACCACCTGCATTTAGTTGTGTAGGTCTATCTCTAATCTTTCTTTCATCTTAATGTAGAAAAATAATTCCTAATTCTGTGAAGCTATCCACTAGGACTTCTTTTGAGTTACTAACATATAATTGTACAAATATTTCGGGAACAGAATGAAAAGTCCCATACTAGATCACAGCCTGTCTTCCACTGCTGCCCTATTGGCTTCATAATTAACATCTAGAAAGGAGCATAGTAAAGCAATGCAAGAGGTAAATTGTAAAATCAAATGAATGAGAAGCCACACCATTTCAGACCTGAAAAATTTTCCATGGAAACTGCTGTAATTTTCAGGTCTCATCAGTAAAAAAATACCTATCAGAATCATTGATATTATCTAGCTTTTCCAGTAGTATGATCCCTAAGGAAAACTTAAAAATGGGAATGGAGGCCAAATCACTGTGCTAGAAACACTGTGTGGGGTAGTTCAAGAAAAATTATAACACAATTTCTATACAAAAATCTTAAAAAGAAACAAATAATAAATAACCATGAGATTATCTGATAAAGAGATTCATGTCAGGTCTTGGTATACGTTTTAGGGGTTAGAAAGCAGAAAAACCAGGTTAGGTTACGAAATACGGGAAATGGTTTTCTTGGTGGTACTCTCCTTGTTCATACTACGCAAATCTCAAAAGGCTCTTAAAGTATGAAGCTAGTTCCGGCAGCCTTAAAAATTACATGATTGTTGTGCCACATATTTATGGGTGACCACGTTTTAGCCTTAGAACATAATAACCACCATTTATTATTTGCCCATATGCTGACATAAACTTTTTTGCAGTTGGATCTACACAACAATGCAGAAAGGTGGGTGTTATTAATTTCCTTTCACAAATGGAGAAACTGAGGCCAAAAGTTTAAGCAACTTGTCCAATCTCTTAGCACAAAGGGATGGAGCTGAGAAAATAACTATGTATGCCTGTCTTCAAAACCCATGTCTTTTCCATCATGCCATATGACACAGGGCCTCTTAAAAAAGCATTCCAAAAAAAATATGATTTCCCCCTAAAGCTATGTCTACAGATTATCCATGGTGGATAATTCTCATTAATTTTCTCATTGCCTTTAATATTTCCTTTCAATTAATCTTTGAAATATGATTCTTTTCTTTCTCCTGTCCTCTTTTAATTTTCTTATATCCTTTCACCTGTTAACTCACAAATATTTATGAAATTTTATATGCACATATATATATATGTGTGTGTGTGTGTGTATGCATATGTATAGAGAAAGAAACAGACAGAGAGAGAGAGACAAAGAGACATTCTAACATTTATGGCTAAATTCGAGTAAGTACCAGACCCCAACTGGCCCAGTATTTACAAAATATCTTTCTGCTACATACCGTTTTCAAACATACTTACATTAGAAAATCTCATGTTGAAGTACTAGATATTTTTAGTAATACAAATATTTAACACACTAAAAAATATATCTTTACCTTTCTACAAAGTATGTTCTATTAAGTCAGCCTATATATGGAGATTAATTTGCATATTATTTGCATTTTCTTAAAGGAGGTATATATTACATCTTCCAAATAGTAAGAAAAGTTTACCAAAAAAAGTTTACTATCCTGAAGAATGGTTACTTAACTATGATTATTATTCTAAAATCCCTTAAGCCCCAGCTGGGCTATCATTAAGGTGAATAAATAAAAATGGCCTAAAAGTTAATCCACTGAAATACATACGTCAATAAAGCAAATGTTTGCCTTTGATTCATTCTTGCCTATCATTCACATAAAAAAAAAAAAATCATTAATTTACTACTTATTTCTCCTTTAAGTATTACTTAATTCCTATGATATTATATAGTCCAAACTATACTTCCTTGAGTATTGTAGTAGTTAATTACTTAGAGTCAGCAGAAAAAATTTTAAAGGAGAATTATAGATTGGATAACTCAGAGTGCTTAAAATAATTACCCACATTAAAAAATGAGAAATTATTTCTTGCTCCTCTTACCTTAAGATCCATTACTGCTTTCTGCATCCTCATGATCAAATTCATTCCACACTTTATCTTCTTAAAGTAAATTAAACCATCCCTCATGCCTCTGGCTAACAGCTGGCCAGTCACAAGAGTAGATTTAATCAGTTAAAGGTGTCCCCCACTGGAAGGGCAACTGGTTTACCGTATCTGCACATCTTTCTTGTATTTTGTCTGAATTCAGATTCCAAGCAAGGAGCCTCAGATCCTCAGTCTGTGAAAGCATCAACATTATTGAGTAATCCATAATGAATATCCACTGCAACTGGTGTTATAATTTAGAGCTAGATGCCATTCTTCACTTAACAAAAGGGGAGGATTATTTTGGTCCAGTAGAATTTTATCATTCACATTCTTTCTTGTATACATCAGTAGTTATCAATCCTGCCAAAATTCTATATTTCAGTAATTATTTTTTTCCTATTTTCTCTTTTTCACACATCCTCATTACATCAATAGACTAAATCACAGCTAATTGAATGTGCTTCAGTATGAGTTTCCACATTCAGTGAATCAGAAATGTGTAATAGAGAATTAGCAATGTTTAAGAATGCAAAGCAGAAAAGACAGCTGCATGCATTTTGTACTGGTATCTAAGCTGGTGCACATACTTTTCTGATGCTTACACTGCTGTCATTACTTTGATAGGATCGATTTAAAACTTAATCTCAATAAATATACAACAATGTGCTTCATTTTACTTGCACTTAGAAATATTCCAATATATAGCCCCAAAGTAGTTTAAAGGAAACACAAAGATTTAAGTAAAGGATCAGAATAAACAGTGATTTGTACCTCATTAAGACACAAGGTATTCCACAAAAGCACATTTTCCATATAAATGAAAGTTGATCTTTTAAGTCCTAAAACTGTTTTTCTAGTTAAATTCAAATGATTTAGCTCTATCCTGATTGAAATGAATCCAGTATAGAAATGCACAACATATAACTGAGAGAAAGGACTCAACTTTACCGAATTCTGGCCTGAGAAACAGCGTCCCAGCCAAATTGGAGGGAAGGGAGTTCGCACAAGCAGGGAAACTTGAAAATTCCGTGGCTTTTAACAGTGCACAATACGAACCCCAAAAATATGAAATTTGAAAGGAACAATAAGAATTTATTTTTTATTCTCTCATTTTGTGAGATTCTTGCTTTAAGGTTAAAGAAAATTATTAATTTTTAGAAGTCTTGATTTTTATCAGGTTCATGAAGTGTGATCTGCATTCTCCACAAAGCCGTAACTAAGATGTAGCAATCTGAGTTCAAAAGCAGTGAAATGAATTGGAAATATCTGCTCAGGAATATCATGTCTAAGAATTTATACTAACAAAATAAACAAAACAAGTTTCCAAGTCCATCTGGTCCATTGCTCGTTAAAGTCACCACTCAGAAGTTCTTTACCGCAAGTTGATTTTGAACGGACAACGGTTTCATTAAAAATCTACATAAAGCCCAACAAGAAAATGTGGAAAATTCAATGGTTATACATTAGTATTTTGCTGCTTTGTTACCCGACTTATTTGTAAAAATTATAAAATGAAAATGTGTTATTCATTAATTCAGCCATCATTCTACATGTGATTATTGGGGGCCTCCTATATGCTAGGCATTGTTCTAGGGTCTAGGATACAATTAACAAATATTAATGTGTGACTATTCCCAGCCACTTTTTCAAAGGGAAACAATTAAGTTTTCAGAATCCATCAGATGTGACAATGCCAGATTGTTACAGAGAAGAAATTAAAATAATATTTATCATGTAAAATGGAAAATGCACACATTAGTTCTCTGCAAGATAAGTTACTCAACCTACGTTGTTATGAATATATGGCATCGATAAAAATACAACAAAATCAAATCCACAAGTGGATATGCTAACATCAAGTATCAGGACTGAATAATTAGACTGAAGTAAGGGCTGATATGATACTCCAAAAGCAATACAGGGCAATATTAAAAGGTGAATCACCCATGGTTAGTGAGTAATACTACAATAATAAGCTTATATCTAAAAATGTAACAAAAATGACTAAAGATTGGAGAGAACATGATAAGGGCATACTTCAAATTAGACAAATAGAAAAAGGTGACTTTGCCAGGTAAATAACTTTTGCTTAGGATTCAATAGCTGGTTCATAAATGCTGTTCTACAAAGTGGTTAGTGAACAATATGAGGAAGTTTTGAGCAGGTCATGGTGAAGACTGCAGCTTAAGATACAACATACTTGGAAACAAAATTAGATTTTATTTTGGGATTTTATTCGGGCGATTGCAGCTGTTAATTGGTTTCGATGTACTAACATGGTTAAATAAAAAGTTAGAAGCACTATGTTGAACCCTTAATTTTCTGTTGGCTTTTTGCTGGCCACCATTGCTTTGGAGCAGAAGTCAGCAAACATTTTCTGTAACGGGACAGATAGCAAATATTTTAGGCTTTGCAGGCCATGTAGTCTCCACTGCAACTACTCCACTGCTTTGTGGCAGTGGCACAAAAGGAGCCATAGATAATATCTACGGGCCAGTGACCATATTCCAATCAAAGTTTATTTGCAAAAACCGGCTGTGAGCTGAATTTGGCCCATGGCCAAAGTTTGCCAACTCCTGGTCTAAAGCCCCTCTATGGCATTTTGTGTAAGCCTGGCTGGAGGATTACTCAAGAGCCCTGATGGCCATTCTGAGTGACCGGCTCTTGCTCCCTGGCATCAGCTTATCTACCAGGAGAAAAGGTAGCAGCTGGTTCCCTGACGCATAAAGAATGAAATCACTTTATTTCTCTTGGTAAACCTCTGAGAAGCAACAATAGGCCCAATGTACATCCTCACTCGAATTCTTAAGAATATTTATTGTAATTATTTTTATTATTTAGCATTTATACTATGAGCACATTCAAAATATATTATGGAAACTTACAGAAAAAAACTCTCATGGGACATGAGGAATAAATAAATCTTCCAAGAGGATGGTGGAGATATCTGTCCTCTCGGACATTAAATGAGTTTCCTGTCACCAGAGTATAAGGGAAAACACAGGGCTACATTACTAACTTTTAACAGGAGTGTACATCACAGTTACTCAGGCAACTGTTTAAACATATACGTGCCTCAGACCAACTTATCTGAGATCCAATTTAGCAAGTCTGCGGTGAGACCCAGCTATGTTTTGAGTCCTTGAGATAAACTGCCTCATGTGTATAGTCCAGTGCAGAATTTCTTGCAGGAGATATTATTGGTATTTTAGACAAGGCAGCTCTTCCTCTTTTGGGATTGTCCCACCCAATGCAGAATTCAGGATCTCTGTCCCTGGCCATTTAATACTGTAGCACCTCATAGTCACTGAGAAAGTGCATTCCTAACAGAGGATAGAGCATTAGCAAAGACACAAAAGGTGAGACCAGTATGGGTTTGCACTAGGATTTCAATTGATGAAAACGTATGAGGCAGGGAATAATGTAAATCTGGACAGATCAAAAGGGTCAGATTATAAAAGTCTTTGTTTTAGGACTTTAGCTATTTATCCTGAAGGTGTTTGAGAAGCATAGAAGAGTGAGTGTGTGTGTAGGCAACTGACTGATTTTAAGCAGGGAAACATCATTGTCAGACTGTGTTTCTGGATAATGCTCTGGCAGCAGCATAGAGGATACGTGTGAATGACAGAAGACTAGGGCCAGGGAAAGCTGCACTTGTAAAGCAGAAGCCCAGATGGGGAGGGCAGGAAGGATTAAAGATATACTGCTAAAAGTTGCAAGCCTTGGTAATTTTTTGTACAAGGGCGTGAAGGAAGTTTGAAGAATCGAGGGTGACATTGATTTCTAACTTGTCTAAGGAGGTATATTGCTGTACAACTCACTGAAGAAAAAAAATACAGAAGTGGAAAGAACATGGGGAAAGAAATGAGTTCAGGTTTGTCCATGTTGAGTTAAGGTGCCTCTGAAACATCTAAATAGAGCTCTCCAGCACTCAGTGGGTTGGACTGTGATGGACAATCCCACTTGGCAGACTTTGTTACAAGTCAAGACTAGTCCTCTGTTTGATGAAGAATTTTAAACTCCCCTTAAACATGCAGAGACTGCAGATGATCAGATAATTTCTTTTTCATACAATATTATGAATGATAAGATAGTCTACAGATATATTTTCTTATTCCTGAATTTCTGGAAATATATAATGATGCTAACGTTTAGTGAATGCTTATTCTGTCCTAGATACTCTTCTACATGGCTGTATGGAGTCAAGCAATCCTCATAGCAACTGTTGGAGGAAGGTTCTTTTATTATCTATCCCCATTTTAAAGATGGGTAAACTGAAGCACACAAAGGCTAATTATCTTCTAACTTCTACTCAGTCACACAGCTATTAAAAGAAAACTATGTCCATCCAGGTAGACTGTAGAGGGTCTACCACATTATAGTAACTCACGTGCATGGCAGACTCTCCACCCATTCTAATATTTAAGTCTCCCCAAATCATTTTTTCTGCCAGTTGAAGAGCAAATCACATTGACACAGCGGTCCTTGCCCATACTTCTTTAGGTAGGCCCATTAGAAATTTCTCTACAATGTTCTCTTCATAAATTATTTTTATTTCTAGTTCCACAAAAAAAAAAGATTTTTTTTTGAAACCACAGATAGTGGTTATCAACAGGAGCTTTAGAGTTAGATTTGGGTTTGAATCCAGGATCTGCAACCTATAAGCTATATGATCTTGGGCAGGTTGCCACAAGCCCTCAAAGCCATAGATCATACCTATAGGTAACTGCAAAGGATATGCAATAAGCAAAAAATTCACCACGTTTTGCTTTTTGTCTGGGCTGACTTGGTGCTCTTAGCTGCTTCTGCTCCATCAGCTATATTCTAGGCCTTCAGGGAACTTCTCCAGGATCCTACTCCCACATACCCCATCAAATTCCCTGGCTAGTGATGGGGTTCAGGGCAGACCGCCCCAGAATATGCCACTTTGGCATGTGGATTATTTTGAGCTGAAGACAATTAGGTCTAACAGACTCAAGAAGAGCTTTTTATCTCTTCCTTAATTGCCTAAAATAATTTAGATAGAGGGCCTGGTCTAAGAAGAGAGCTATCACCATACATAACCACAAAAGGTACGGGCTAGGTGTGATAAACTGGAGGAAGCTTGGCAGGGCCTCTCTGTTCAAATTCCTGTGTCCCATTGTCTCTGCATGGCATGATGAACATTTGTTTACCAACATTTGTTCTTCCCATCTTCCTGTGAATTGTCTTCCTTCCCTTGGAAGCCCCAGGCCCCTACCCCCTTCTCCTTAGCTTAGGATAGCACATAAGCCTCAATTACCTGACTGTCTTTGAGACTCTCATATCTATGCGAGGTTCCTGTATGTATGAAATTACATTTGTTTTTTTCTCCTGTTAATCTCTCTTATATCAATTTAATTAATAGACCAGCCAAAATAACCTAGAAGGGTAGAGGAAAAATTTTGTCCTCCTCTACACTAGCATTTCTTTTCCCTGGGTTCTTTTCCTCTTGCCTAGTACCCAGCTCAGTAGATCTGGACTTAACTGTTGGAGGTGCTCTGCCTGGCATAGTCTGGCTTTGCCCTAAGTACCTTATTTATGACCTCCTTTGGCTTCATGACCTGAAGTCTAAGGCCAATCAAGGCTAGCCCTAAGTACTACTTGAGCTATCAGACCTGGAGCCACATATTGCGTTATACAAGAAAATGTTTTATCCTGGAAAACTTATATATACTCAGGAGAAAAAAAAAGTTGGCTCATTTTTTTTCTATATTAATAGTGACAACAATAGGTATTAATTATTAACTGCTTTCTATGTGACACACAGAGGCCTAGGTACTTTAAATATATTATGTTATTTAAACCTCAAAATAAATTTGTGGCAATATATATTACGCACTCTATCCAGAAGACATACTGGAGCCTAGAGCTTTGGCTATCTGATGTCTACTCTGCGGCTCTTCCTCTGCAATGCCCACCTACTTATAGAAACAAGCTCCACTCCAAGAGAACTGATTGGAGTTAGAGTCGTCAAAGAATTGTATCTTCCCCTACTGGACTGAATACAGCCACAATTAGACTAAATTCGTTCACAGCAGTAACCAAGACCTCTTCATTTTAATATCCCTAGACACTTGCACACAGCCTACCACATTGATGATCAATGAACATTTGCTGAATGGATGACTGAATTATCAGAATGACTCCAGAATGAAATCTGGTAAACCCAGAATCCCCTCAGGGGTAAAAAGATGATTTAAGTCCCAACTCACAATTAGATGACTGACCATGCATTTGCAGAGGCTCAATTTATTGTGTGCCATTGACAGACAATGACAATCAGTGAAAATAATTATCCATGGACCAAATGAAAGAGTTAAGCATTTTGTAGCTAGAATTTACCTAGATAAAATACGGCAGCCCACAATATCACTCTCCACACACACATACCAAATGGCCATCATTCAAAGTACAGGTATATTTTAAAGCTGTCACAAAGATAAATACTAGCTTATATTCTTATGACCTAAAACTATAAATCAAGGTAGTCCTGAAGACTTTAGGCAAGAAGCCTGGGGCAGAATACTTCATAATGCCTAAAAGTCATTTGCTGCTCTTTGCTTTTCATTTTTGTTCATTTTCATTTAAATTTATGCAGGAATTTGTGCCTCATGGCAAACTCAGGATATATGGGCAATAGGCCAAAGTCTGGTGCTTTTATGCAAGTGATAAAGGCATCAAAAGAAGGATATCTGATGAAGAAGAGGGAGTAGCACATTTCAATATGTGTGAATGAAGTCAAGGCAAATTCTGTTGTTCAACTGGCATTCTTTGAATAATTTTGTAAAACTATCTGCTAGGCTAATATATAAAGTATATTGGAGATTAATAAGAGATTGAAAAGAATTTAGAAATTTTATTTGCCTTGTGTGTATGAGTAAATGAGCCATTATTAGTATATGTTCTTAAAATATGTATGAATAACAATTATCTTCAGTCTTTTAATCACTAAGTCACATTTACTACACTGGGTAATGGTGGCTTTGGAACTCTGTTAGATCCTTTAAATGCGATTGTTTCAGCAGTCTTGGTTTGTGGATTCCCTTTCCTCTCTTTATTATGTCACCACATGAATGTCATTGCATTAATGGATATCCTATTCCCATGAAATTTTATGAATGCTCAGGACTCTTCATTCCTTGAGATAAAGTTCCTGCATGTCACACTTCCAAAGCAGCCTAAAATCCTCATATTTCAAAGTGTTTCATATGTAACATTATTTTGTAAAACATTTTGTACTATGCTGGACACTGATGCTGGGTTTCACTGATGTCATATTTGTACTGTGCTGGATACTTAAAAAGTGTTTGCAGTTTTTACTGTCTGAGGTAGCTAAACATTTTTCTCTTGCTGGGTTTCATTGACGTCTTTTAGTACTGTGCTGGATACTAAGTATTATTTACAATAACAATCAGATCATAAAGTATCTTTGAATTAATTTGAAAAATAACTCACAATACCTCAATGGGAAAATAGTCAACACTATTAAAAGACCTGAAGAAAGACCTGAACAAATAAAGAAATATAGGGACCATGCATGGAACAAGATAAGATGGTTAATATGGATTTTTCCATGCAATGAGTTTTAAATTAAAATTAATTCCAAAATGTTTGTATAAATATAGCTAAACATTTTTGGAAAAATAAGAAGACCCACACTATCAAATATAAATACATATTACAAAGCCATAAAAATAAAAAGCAAGGCACTACTACAGAAACAAACAAACAATGGAATAAAATAGAGAATACAGAGATAGATTCATAGACATTATAGAGGTAGCCCCACAAACACTGGGGAAAGGATGAATTTAGTAAATAGCCTTGGGAAAGCTGGCTCACTGTTTCGGATCTTGGAGACATAAAATTCTTCAAAGCTCCAGTTCTGCTGAGTCTCTGCTGTAAAATCCTGTCTTGCTGCTTGGGTAGACATTGCATCCTTAAAGAAATGCTTATGATAACCCCTTGGCCCACATCACAGGCTGCAAATAATAGCCTCTGCCAGCTGTGGCCAGTTGAAGCCTATGAGGAAGTGCATAAGAAGTCTCCCTGTCAGCCTCCTCCTCCTACTTTTTCCACTGCTCATCCCTGTGGTCTGAACAAATGTGTTCTACTTCCATAGAACTTCCACCATTTAGGACCAAAGTTCAAATCATTTAATGTAACAACCTGTTGCAGCTAAAATGCTTATAATAAAGTTATTCATTTCATCTAATCTCAATAGATAATTTGCATTTCACAATTACTTTCCACAACCCTACTTGTTTTCACATAACCTCAGCTCGAGTTCTCTTTCTGAACAAAGAAACTCAAAACTCTTTTGAACAAGTTTATACAACATATTTGGAAAAAAGTAAAATTACAAACAAATAAAATATGCAGTTTAATCTGCAGTTCACTTTGACATAACATATTTTGTATAATGGCTTCTATGAATATATAACTTATTTTCTCAATCAAATTTAAAATCTTCTAGAGTAGAAATCATTGGCATGATGACTACATATTAGAGATTTAATACAGGACATAAACATTATGTATCACAATATATGTTATAAGTAACATGTTAATGCTTTGCATTTTAAACACAAAATAATAAATGATTACTTAAAATATAGATGTAATAGCATTGTTTATAAAAGATGACAGTTCAGAATGTAATTGCTTTAAATGTAATAATTAAGAAGTCAAAGATGCAAACGCTAACCTTAAAGGAAAAAAAAGAAAAACTAAGTTGAGGACAAAGCACGAGTAGGAAAAAAGTAAATTACATTACTTATTTGCTTTTCTCAGTCAATTTCCTCCCATCAACCTGCTGCATGAGTGTGTCACACTGTCAGATTGAATACAAATCAGTGTATGCTATTTCTCCATCTTGGAAGGTCACAAAGCTTCCCACTAGAAATAAGAAGCTAATTATTTAAGAAGCTTAAATGCTTCTTATTTTAAAACAAGAAAGTAAACAATAACATCATGAGCATTTTGTCTTTGTTTTTTAAAAATTCAAAAGATCTGATAATGCCATTTTAAATTAGCAGAGGAAGGTGAGATTTTCCTATTGTAACACCAAGAAGCATTGTGTACAATGTATCTATTGTAACATATGGTACAGAAAGTACCACATATTTTTTTTAATTAAACGACCAATCTCTCTAGAAAAAAATGCTGCTGTTGACTAGCCTACAACTACAATGTTTTATAAGATTTTAAAATATGACCTGTAGGGCCGGCCCCGTGGCTTAGCGGTTAAGAGCACGCGCTCCGCTGCTGGCGGCCTGGGGTTCGGATCCGGGCGCGCACCGACGCACCGCTTCTCTGGCCATGCTGAGGCCGCGTCCCACATATGGCAACTGGAGGGATGTGCAGCTATGACATGGAACTATCTACTGGGGCTTTGGGGGAAAAAATAAATAAATAAAATTAAAAAAAATAAAAATAAAAAATAAAATATGACCTGTGGCCTCTTGCAGAACTTATGTTAATACATCTTAATTTTTTTTTCCAGAAAGAATAAAGGATCAAAAAGCTAGAAAGCAGAAATATCTCAAATAAGAAATATCTCAAATAATTGTCACATCTGTAATTATCTACAAATGCAGACACACCACAGACGTCAAAGTATCCATTACAATATGGAGTTAATGGAGTTACCTTTACAGCCTGGTTTTCAGGATATACTTCCCCTATTTATGAACTGCCCATGATGAACACTAGGGCTTTCTCTAATCTGAGCAGGTAACTTTGCTAAGTCTTAGAAGATGCCTGTGATCACAACTCAGAAAAACATCTTATCCATTCATAAGCTGATAAGGTCACATGAGATTTTAGCAGTGCTTGGACTCTGTTTTCACTCTCAAAAAGACTGTTTCTGAGAAACTACCATTGCCACCAACTGCTCCAACCCAGTCTGATATTCAAAGTATAGTAACTACATAAACAAGAATATGCTAAGACTTAGCAATTCCACTCTTTAGTTTATACCCAACAGAAATTGCTACACAAGTTCACGAAAAGACATGTACAAGAATGCTCATATCAGCACCATTCATAATAGTTCCCAAATGGAAACAACCCAAATACCAATCAACTATGGCATGTATAAATAGATTGTTATATCTTCGTATAACAAAAGACAATACAGCAATGAGAAGAGCGAAACTACAATGACACACAACAATGTGGATAAATCTCTCTCACAAATGTAACATTGAACAAAAGAAGGCAAGCACTAAAGGTATATACTATTGATTCCACTGAATATAGTTCAAAAACAGACAAAATTAAACTATGCTATGAGAAGTCAGGACAGTTGTTATTTTGGGGGCTTAGTGATTGGGAGGGGGCATAAGGATAGATTGTCGGGTGCTGGCAACATAGGCATATAAACTTTACTAAAGTCATTTAGCTGTATGCTCATGACTTGTGCATTTTCCTCTGTGTGTGTATCTGTGCGTGTATGGTACTTCAATAAAAATTTCATTAAACAAAAAACCACATAAGAATGAAAACCTTAGAAATTGATTTTTCTGAATGGTAGTGACTTGTTAGGTATTTTAACATAAATCATTTAATTTAATTATGCCTTAGTTCCATCCAAACCAGAAAGGAAGAAGTAAAATTGTCTCTGTTTGCAGATGACCATATTACATATAGAAAAGACTCCATCAAAAAACTGATAAACAAATTCACTAAAATTGCAGGATACACAATCAATATACAAAAGTCAGTTGCATTTCTACACACTAACAATGAAATATATGAAAGAGAAATAAAGAAAACAATCCCGTTTGCAATACTATCAAAATAATAAAACACTCAAGAATAAATTGAACCAAGGAGGTGAAATATCTGTACACTGAAAACTGTAAGACAATGGTGAAAGAAATTGGAGAAGACACAAGTAAATGGAAAGATTTCCCATGTTCGTGGATTAGAAGAATTAATACTGTTAAAATACACATACTACTCAAAGTGATCTACAGATTCAATGTAATCCCTACCAAAATTTTAATGGCTTTTTTCACAGAAATAGAAAAAACAATCCTAAAATTCATATGGAACTACAAAAGACCTTGAATAGCCAAAGCAGTCTTGAGAAAGAACAGTTATAGTCATCACTTTCTGATTTCAAACTATATTACAAAGCTATGGTAATCAAAACATATGGTACTGACATAAAAACAGAAACATAGATCAATGGAACATAATAGAGAGCCCAGAAATAAACCCACACATATATGATCAATTAATTTTCAACAAAGGAGTCAAGAACATACAATGCAGAAAGAATAGTCTCTTCAGTAAATGGTGTTGAGAAAATTGGACAGCCACATGCAAAAGAATGAAACTGGACAGATACTACACGGTATCACATATGTGGAATCTAAAAAAAGAAAAAAATCAAACTGATAGAAACAAAGAATAGAATGGTGGTTACCAGGGGCTGGGGGGTGGGGGAAATAGGGAGAGGTCAGTAAAAGGGTATAAACTTTTAGTTGTAAGATGAATAAGGTCTGAGTATCTAATTAATGTATAACAAGATGACTACAGTTGATAAGAGTAGAACTTAAGTGTTCCCAGGAAAAAAAAATGGATAAAGAAATTGTGAGATATATATATATGTATATATATGCAATGGAATATTATTAACCCATAAAAAAGAATGAAATCTTGCCATTTGCGATAGCATGGATGGACCTTGAGGACATTATGCTAAGCGAAATACGTCAAACAGAGAAAGACAAATATTGTACTGTATAATCTCTCTTATACGTGAAATCTAGAAAAATAAAATAAAATAAGCTCATAGATACGGAGAACGGCTTGGTGGTTGCCAGAAGTAGGGGGACGAGGGTGGGAGAAATTGGTGAAGAGGGTAAATTTATTAAAAAATTAAATAAAAATGCATCACAGAGTGGAAAAAACACACTAGCATCATTACTCTTCTACTATGTCTTTAGTAGTCATAGCGGCTTGGAAAGTCAGAACAAAATCCACCTAGTTAATTATGCTAGTGTGAAACTGGTTATCATGCTTAAAGTTAAGTTCACATCAGAACAATCAATTACTCAAAAAAAATTATCCTGATAAAGGAAAAGAACACTTAGCTATGTGATTTGAACAAATGTATGTTAAAATAAATGGATATGCCATTGGGCATGATACAGTTGCAACTGCAGCATAGCACACACATATACTCAGATCAGCTAAATACTGTGTATGTTGTATTCACTGAAAACTATTCTTAAATTATAAGATATTTATAGCTCACGCCTTGATTGCTGAGGCTACATTACATTTTCCAACTTTAAATATGAAACAGATACTCAAAATATGTGTTAACTTAAGCTCTAATGAAAACAATATGAATTTGAAAATTGGGATATCATAAAAGTAAGCATCACTCTCCCTGAATAAAATAGACAACAACAAAAAGGTAAATATGTGAGGTGAGTTCACCCAGACATAAACTGTTTTTGAGGATACTGACATTTATCAATCTAGCCAAAATTTCCTAATAAACATGTAAGCACTTAGGGGATGCCAAAATACCTAGTCAATTCAGTTAAAAATCTGGAAAATTTGCATCAATATTTTCCTGAATTCACTGATGAGCTATTTTGACATAAATTTCTGTATCTTGTCTCTTCTTACGTGCTATTGGCCTTACAGGCAGATAGAGGGCTTACATTTATTTTAAAGATTGACAAACATAAACCAGAGGAATTGACTCAGATTTCAGGAAAAAGTCTCAAGACAAAACGGATATTTCTAACTTTTTCCTGTGTCTACAGCACAAAGCTCTTTGTGTTAAGGCTCTTGGAGTTCGACTGGCAGCCAACAACGAAGAGGCTGCATCTCCAGCTTGGCCTTTAGATTATTCACACACCTCAATCCAGACACCAAACATATGAGAATACCTTTTTCTCAAACACAAGGACAATTGAGTTAGTGCTCAGTTATACATTACCAAAAAAGGGTTTTGTTATTTATTTTAATTTAAGGGCTTTTCCCCCCTTTACTATTAAGAAACATTGTTCATTCTATCAGATGGAAGAATCTGATTCTTAAAACCTTCTGAGAACAGGCACTGTTGTGAATTCTAAGTCATTATAGAAGCTTTAAGAGAAAAAGAAAACAATTTGTTGAGTTGATAAGCTAACTAAGAACTCAGTTTTTCTTATCAGGCCTCCACACAAATAACCTTGGCTTCTTTTAAGTCACACACTATTTTACGCATATAAGAAATATCAGAATATTTTTTTTCCAAATGAAAAACAGAATGTAATAGTATAAGAAAATAAAATATTTAGAGGTACTCCATTCCATTCCTGAAAATACTTAGTTTCCAGATGCTGAATGTTTCATGACTGTATTCTTGGTGTATATGCAACTTTTAGAGAGGAACCAAGAATGTCAGTGTAAGTATCCTCTGACACACATATGCAGACCAGAACAAAAGCAAATTTTAAAAAAAGCAAAAAACAAACAAAAGTTCTAGTGGAAAGAGGAATAGAAAATATCCTTTACCATTTTCTTTGCCATTTCCAAGGCATTCTACTTCCATTTACTTGCAAGTATGTTTTTTCTACAAATTAAACTAAATTTTTTGGGAAGAAACTCACTTTGTTTCAGGATGGACATGAGTTGCTTGATAGTGGGACTGCAAGGTACTGGGAGTGCAAAGATAAATTAAAATGATTTTCTCTGTTTATAAAGGACATTTAGAGACTATTTTGCCCTTCTTTTCCTTACTATGTTTCCTTGGAGACAAACTGAATCTGAGTCGTTCCTCAAGGAAGATTAGAACCTTTGGGATAGAGATAAATCTCTCTAGAGATTATGCCTAGTCTCTAGTTATACAATGTATAAATATCTCCAAGGTGGCAGCCAAAGAACCACTAGCTATGTTTCATCATACTTCCAGAATTAGCTCAGGCATGTCTAATGAGATGTTCAGGAAACTGACACAAGGTGCAGACCCTTGTCCCTCCAGCAGAAAAGTTACAGTTCTTTTTTCTGCTTTGCTGCCTCAAATGTGTGCGACTTTGTCCTAACTTTGTAGTCAATTTCATGCTACTTTACATGAAAGTAAATCTGTTAATGCTTACAGAATGACAAATTATGTTCTCTCTGTCTTCAATGTTGGTACAGAGGGCTCTTTTTGTTGGCAGAATTGTTTTATTTCTCCAACAGGAGGAAGAAAACAACCATAAAATGAGTGCCAACTGCACGTCAGACCTGCCTGATGGAACAAAAACTCTTTGTAAAGTACACTAAAGAAAAAATTTCTGTTAAGGTCATGAATTCTATTATTTCAGGTAGTCTAGATGATAGCAAATACAATGAGTATCTTGCAGGTAGAAAATGTAAACTGCAGCCACATTTTATTTGAGATTTATGCTTCTTTGTGCTTCCTATCTGCCTAAGCATTCTGCAAATGGGAGGGAAGAAAAGGGAAAGAGATGATCATGCAGTTTTTAGTATATTGTAAACTGAATCTTAAAACATGCATGCAAATGGATATTGAGTTCACCTGAATCCTTAGAAGTGTATGATCAATATTTTTAAAAAAACTTGAGTCCATTTCCCTTAGCCTTTCCCTTATCAATGTTGGAACAAATGTTGTGTCTACGTCTCCATGTAGCCCTGATTTTTTCAGAGTTAAAAAGTGTGTTACCGATCACTGCTGTTGCTAATATTTCTGCTCATGAAAATTCCTGAACATTTGGAGGGTGAAGAAAAGTAAGGGAGACACCAGAACAGAGATAATACCTGTATAATTCATTCTTGGAAGTAAAGCCAGACCAAAAAAAAAAAAAGTTTGAGTCACATTGGGACAGAGGCTAAAAGGAATCAAGATTGTCTGCAGAACTGCAGCATTACCCCACCCTTCTCCATCCAAATTTCCCCTCAATTAAGAGCTGTTGATTTGCTACATAAATGTAATCAACATTGCCCAAACTTTCTTTATAAGAACATTCGTGTTTCCGGTGACCCTCTAGGTGGCTAGGACTTCCAGAAGTTTGTGGGGCAAGAGATGGGCGGGTAAGTGGGGATTTAAGGAACTATTCAAAGTTAATTCATGTTTACCCCAATGATTTCCCTTTTAGTCCCTCCTTCTGTCTCCTTCTCCCTGACATATTTAAGAAACTTTAGAGCCTACCGTGGTTGTTTTAGACTTGTAAAAGCAGCTGATATCACAGGCTTTTAAAGGATAGAAAACATCTAATAACTGTAGTCTGCTGAGTGTTCTTAAAAGCAGACTAAGGCTTGAAAATGTTCCCTGACCAGCTCTACCAAGCAAAAAAATAGTAAGTGACAATTTTCTGGTCACCTCACTCATGCCATACTCATCACAGACTGATTTGAGTTAATTGCAGGAATATGTCAGGTTTTAGGGCTTTCTAATACGTATTGAAAAAATTGCTTCGGCATTCTCATTTATGCGTTCATTTGTAAAACACATATACATATTAAATTTCTATTATGTGTTAGTAGTTACTGTACTATAAAATCACTCAATAAAAATAGTTTAAAGTGAATTTTAGTTGTCTGTTTCTTAATTTTGGTGGAGGAAAGGAGATTAAAAACAGAGATATAAAAGAAGTATAAAATATGATCCTTGTGTTTAATTTGTAATGTGAAGATACAAATAATGTCTGTGAAACAACAACAGAAAAAACCCATTATTACAGTGGATTTTAAATGAGAGATTCAACTCAAATTGAAGAGTTAGAGAAGACTTTACAAGAAAAGTGGGACATGAGATAACCCGAGGTAACAGAGAAGAGGTTGAGCGTTCCAGATGGAAAATGAAATAGAAAATATCTGGGAAATAAGAGAAGAACTAGATTCTTTGTCTAAACAAAATTGAAATATCTACAAGAATAAATCAATCCTTATTTAGGAATTTGCAAGCTCAAATTCTAAAATAAAAGCTTAATTACATACATGATGTATTATGTGAATTCTGGTATTGCGGAAGGTTCTAGATCAAATAGGGTGTTCAACGTAAAGATGGAATCACTTGTATAGATACACAAAAGAGCTTGTGCGTGTTTATGTAATGTCTAATTAAAAATCAGTTTTAGTATTCTTTTAAAATGTGTCATGTTGATCAATAAATTTAGATGAAACAGTTGAACCTTGAGAAAATATAAACATTGCAAAAGGCTTTTTAATCAATTATCAAAACCAATAACATGTAAAAGCGAGACAACTTACATACTACTTTAAGGGCCTTGCACATGGAAAGTGACACTAGAAGAGGCAATTAAACCTTAGCTTGCAATAACAAATGCTAAGAATTTCTCAAGGAAAATGATACAAAATATAAATACCACATTAAAATCTTTTAAAATTGAATTACAAAGCTAGAATTATGGACTGGAGATCGTTTTTAAAAAGATTTTCTGAAATAACTAAATTTATCGAGCTACTGTATATTAAATAAATAATAATAATTTATACACTAAGGTATATATTTAACTCTCATTAAAATATTTTTTAAAATCTGAATTACCTTAGAATTATGTAATCCTAAAATAAAAACAAAATTCTTATTTATTTCATTGCATCTCAATCTTTAATGTTTATATGAATGACCTAGATATCTTATTAAAATGCAGATTCTGATGGAAAAGAGCTGAGGTAGGTCCTGAGGTCCGGAATTTCTCATCAGCTCCCACAGGATGCAGCTGCTGCTGGTATAAGGACAACATTTTGAGAAGCAAGGATTTATTGAATATTTTTTGTTGAAGAGAAGGTTGGCATTTACTGAGTATGTCTAAAATACATAATTGTTTTCAGCATTTAAGTAATAGTTTAAATTAAGGATGTGTGCTTTTAGAACTGAACAAGAATATTGCATCTCCCTCATGAAACGATTGCAAATTTATTCACTTTATTTTAGTTTTTATTTATATTTTTAATTATAGAAGAAAGAAATTTTTCTTTACAAACTTAAAGAAAACAGATTAAAATAGATGTTTTTTGCTTAAACCTTTACAGTGATGTGGCATCAGGATAAAGAAAATATGAAATGGTCAAAAGAGTCTACAAAATTATTTAAAAAGATTTCCTTCTGAATAAATCCAAGGATAAATGATCCAAAATTATACAATAATTAAATGTCTTAGCATTTATCTATTAAGATGTTTATAGATGAGGGTAGCTGTGGAAGAGAAAGATGAAACAATCATTAGGAAAGCATCTCTCTATTAATATATGAAATTAATTTCCTTAAAATGTTTCTGATATAAATTATTTTTTCCTTAACTATTCAGTTAATGTGCAGTAAGCAACACTCTGTATTTAGAGAAGTACCTAGTCTAGTCCTTCCCACCAAGAACTCCCTGTTTGGTGGGGATACACATTCGTTCATTGTTTCAGCAAACATTTTTTTTATTTTAGCTTTATTGATGTATAATTGACATAAAATTGTAAGATATTTAAAGTGGACATCATGATGATTTGATATACATATATATTGTGAAAGGATTCTTCCCATTTAGTTAATTAAACAACCATCACCTCACATATTTATCTTTTTTTGTCTTGGTGAGAGTTCTACTCTTAGGAAATTTCAATTATACAATGCAGTGTTATCAACCATAATCATCATGTTTTACTTTATATCCTCAGACCTGATTCATCTTATAGCTGAGAGTTTGTTTTTATGAGCCTCTATTTCCCCCACGCCCTCGTCCCTGGCAACTACCATTCTACTCTGTTTCTATGAGTGTGACTATTTTTTAAAGATTCTACACATAAGTGATAGCCTGCAGTATTTGTCTGTCTTTGTTTGGCTTATTTCATTTAGCATAATGCCCGCGAGTTCCATTTATATTGTCACAAATGACAGGATTTTCTTCTTTTTTAAGGCTAAATAATATTCTATTGTATGTGTGTGTGTACAACGTTTTCCTTACCCGTTAATCTGTTGATGGATGTGTAGGTTGTTTCTATAATTTGGATATTGTGAATAAGGCTGCAGTGAACATGGGAGTGCAGATATCTTTTTGATATCCTGTTTTTATTTCCTTTGGATATATACCCAGAAGTGGGACTGCTGAATGATATGGCAGTTCTATTTTTAATTTTTTGAGGAATCTCCACTGTTCCCCACCAACAGTAAAAAAGTGTTCTCCTTTCTCTACCTAAGCTCCAAATGATATATACTATATTTTGTGGTAGAAGATGTTTAAGTGTATCAGGAAGAGGAAAGGCCAATTTGGTTCTCTCAAACAAAGGTCATTTTTCCATTTCATAGAAAGATTCCTAAGCAAATGGTCATAATATTTCAGTGGTACCAACAAATATTTTAATTAGCATCTCCCATAGCTTTTACTGAGGTGCAACAACCTGCCTAATCTTATTCTCTTGTTACTTCCTAGCAGGGTGCAATAAGATCTTTTTCCCCAAATATAGCTTACTATGAATGTTTAATGCAGAGGAATTAAGAGGTTAATAATCACAAACTAACAACATTAAGCCTTTTTTTTTTTTTCTGAGCATATAAATTTCTTCACAAAATCTTGAATGGTTTTACGGATTCTGATAGGAGGGGGGATAAAAGCACTGCCTTCACTTTGTTGTTTTCAAAGTAGATTTTTAAAAAGTAGAAAATATTTTCTAGGATGTAAGTGGAGGTAATGGTTGGATGGAGAAAAAAATAAAAATCAAGATAAAATTGAAGAACTAGAAAGGAATAAGTTGGATAGCTAGTGAAATAGTAAGAAAAAACCAAGATTCCTCATCTTTCCAATTCCAGGGAGATCAGATGCCCGCCAAGAAATAAACAGCCTAGTATGAGTGCTATTTCCCAAGTTCCTCTCTAAAGACAATATTTAAAACTATCTAAAATGGAGTAGTGAAGACAAAGACAACTTTCTAGTTTATTTATTCCATCAAGAAAGAAGAAAGAAAAATTCCTATTCCCTCAATTTCCTAACATAAATTTGTATTTTTTGCCTCTAAAATTCTAAGAGAGTCTTATCTATTCAGTGATTAATTCCCATAACCATATGTTTTTGATATTTGAGTGCAGCTTGTGGTGTACATCTTTATTTATAATCCATAGATATACTAATATGTAAAGGATCTTATTTAGAGATTGTTGTAAAATTCAGAACAATTTTTTATCAAGTTGGCTTTCCTGACATTATCACTCTAGATCATTCTTCCCTCTCCAAATTTCAGGAAGTAATAAAATATTATGTAATATCTTCTGCCATAAAAAAAGCCCAGATGGTTTGAACTAGAAATTAAAGTATGCAGTTTTGAAGAGACATAATATATGATTTTATGCCTAGAATATATTCAAGCAACAGATTTACTATGTGTTTTAACCCAAATGGGAAGATCCTTCAAAAAAAAAACAAAAAACATCTCATGCTTTTAATTAAAGGTGTATTTTCAATCAAAAGCATCAGCACTTTACATATGAATCTAAAATGAAAACAGACATTAAAATTCACGTTAAGGAGGTTTAGCTTTCAGGCAGAATTATGAGCAGTAAATTCTTTTAGATGGTGGGATGGGTTTTCTTTTCCTAGAGCTGTTGCTAGACATTTTAGTAATTTCAATGAGTACATTGGCAATGATAAGGATAAATCTCTGCAGTTAGCTTAGATTAAATATCCACTTGCCCTAGGGTTCCATATAAAATGAATCCAAGTTTGAGAGTTCCTTTTGTTATCTGCCTTGTCACTGTCAGTGGTGCATTACTTATAGGGAGTATGTCTGGTGATCTGTCTACTTCTATGAGCAAAATAAAGCTCTAATTGCAACTAGTAGATTTATTTATAGTTGAAAGTTAAACTTTTCTGAGATGAAGGACACACAGGGTGAACTTTTGCAAGAGGAAGAAAATGCACACTCACTCCATCTGGAAAGTAGAACCATTGCATAAAATAGCACAACAAAAACAGAATCTTACCCTTAGAGAAGTTACATTGTAAAATGATAGTTCCTACTAGTAGATAAATATTTTATGTTTCCCCGGATACATACGGAATTGTTACAATTTGGAATAGGAAAAGAGCATGAGATTTCCAGTCCTGGATCCCAATCCTCCAGTGTAAGTTCTGCAATCTACTAAATTGTATAACTGAAAAATAATCAGTCACTGAGGGCCTCAGTTTACTAGAGTGTATAGTGAATATAATACCTTAAAAATCAGGTTGTGGAAGGATTGAATTTAAATAAAGTCACATAAGTATATCATCTAGTACACTGCAAAGTCACCTTCTCATCAGAAGAGGGTACTTAAACTCAACTTTTCAAAAGGAATACTATTAAGCATAAAAGGAGAGACAGAGGGCTGCAAATCGATCAAAAAGTTGGCACACTATGGATAAGTTTCTATTTTCAAAATTACTCTGGTCAGGTTTTGGCTAATTGTACACTAGCTAAGATTCCTCTTGTTCCGTTGAACTGTAACAATATAAGATGGTTAGACCCAGCTATTCAACCAGCTAACATGAAGCCGTTTTAGAGCTGAAAATAGACTTGGGTTTGGGATTCCTCTCTGATGTATTAACCAGACACATTTATTAAGTTATTCACTCATTCAATACATAATTTTTGAGAAACATCTAACATATATCAAAGACTAGGGATGGTGTCAAAAGCTGAAGACATAATAGCGAGGAAAACCGACATCTTTTCCTTTATGAATTTATCATCTAGTAGGGAGGTCACATACTAAATAATATTACACAAATATATTAAATTGTAAATAGTGATATTTATTAAGAAAAAGGGGGCTATCTACCCAGCAGGCCCAACATATTCTTTGGGATCAGGGAAGCATTATCTAAGGAAGTAATAATATGTGATCTGAAGGTCAAATAGATTTGTGTAAGAAAAAGGACAGGAGGAGGAAGATCCAGGTAGAAGAAACTAGAATGAATAAATGTCCTGAAATAGGAGAGTACACAGTATATTTTTAGAAACTAAAAGGAAGTGATAGCTAAGAAATGAAGTTGTACGAGACGGGTTATACAAATGTCAGATTATTAAGAGATTTGTAAGTAATACTAAGCATTTTGGTCTTTATCTCAGTGTCAAATGTCTTTATGTCAATGAGAATCCATTGAAGAGTTTTAAGCATGGATCAATATGATCAGTTTTGTGTAAATAAAAGATCACTTTGACTGCTGAACGAAGGGTAGACTGAAAAGGAAGAAGACTGGCTAAAGATACTTCTATATCTGGGAATATGGCCATTCTACTAGATTAACATATTGGTTCCAATTCTTCAGTTCTCTCCTCAATTGCTTTGTAAATACACAGCTTTGCCATAACTCTATGATTTTCAGAAAAAAGAGAATAAATTAGGAACTTTGCCTTGATGATAATCTCATAATACAATTTATTATCTGTATCAGATGTTTTAGTCAAAATATGGGTACTTGCTGACACAGCAGAGTTAAAATTTTATTTGATAAAATCAAATCAAATACAAATTTCAGTTTGTGGTGCAATACATGGTAAATATATTAAAACATCTTGGTTTCAGTGGTTCTAACACTTGGTTTTTGAGTAAGCATACTGTAAGTCTTATTTTGCACAATTATGAAAGTTTTTTGCTGAGTTGCCTTAAGGATGCAAACAACATTCGTTGATAGAATTAGGTCCAGCTACTAGCAGTTAGCATACCTTAATGCCTCTGGAATTGAGGATGGGGATGGGATGGGCTGGGAAGGTGAGGTGAGTTAAGTAAGAGGATTAGTCAAACTAATTTGATTGCGCTGTTGAGGTTGGAAGACGACAGAAGTGGATTTCATGTTAACGAAAACTGAACTTCCTCATTACTCTAAATATATATCTTCATTTTTAGAGTTCTATTTTTACCTACTCTAATTATAAAAGTTCTGTTTGAATTTTTCTCACATCTGCTTAGTCATTTTTACACGACTTGCCAAAACTGCTTTCTTGCCAAAAGCTGCTAAAAGCTATGGGGTTAAAGAAGACATTTGCAAAGGGACCCTCAACAGCCTTGCAGGGCAAGAATTATTATTATTATTACTATTTCTTTTGCTGAGGAAGATTTGCCTTGAGCTAACATCTATGCCAATCTTCCTCTATTTTTTAGCATGTGAGCTGCCAGCACAGCATGGCCTCTAGCAGAGGGGTGTAGGTCCGTGCCCAGGAATGGAACCCGGGCTGCCAAAGCAGAGTGCACTGAACTTAACCACTAGGCCACTGGGGCTGGCCTCAAGAATTATTTTTTAATTATAACACAAAGAGAAATGGAGACTGTTAGTTGAATAAACTCAACAGTGACTTAATTAATTCTGTTCAAATGATACATGAAAAGTACTTTAGGATAAATCTGTTTTTTTATGTTGTTCCTTATATTTATTCATCTTACAGGAACTTATCTAATAAATACTAATAGGGGTACAATTTTTTATTAAAAAATGAAGCAGTTTTTCCATGTGGATGTATTTTTATTGAAATTCATTACTTACGACTAAGGGAAAAAAATAACATTAGAATGGTTTACATCATGTAAGTGTGATACTAACTTCTGGTGATTACCCAAGTTGCAGTCATGAATTCTAGAAAAGGAAATGGCCTTCAGAGTTTTATCACTATTATATTCTTAAAATTTTTTCTTGTAACTATTATTTTTAATAATAATAACTAAAAGACTACAAATACATTTTGTTGAAAACCTAGGCATAGTACTTAGAATTTTCACGTGTTGCCCTAATTGATCTTTGTATTTTAAGGTTAGAATATGTCATAATTTTATATTGCTTAAATTGTGAACTCTTGCTAATATGCCTATAGATGCCATACGGGTAGAGGTACACGTAAGACAAGCGTCCTCAAGACATTTGACTTCCACCTGGCTAAAATGTGTCATAATATACTGATTTTGTTAAAAAGAGACTTTGCTGTTGTCAGCAAGAAAATGGTTGTAAAAAATACACAAATTCCTCATGTCTATGTTATGAATATTGCCCCATAAGATGTAAACTGCATGACTGGTACAACCGTACTCAGTGGTCCTAGTAAAAGAACTCCACATTTGTGTATAAATGGAAAGGCCCTGTGAGATTTTCGTTTTCTGGAAATAAACAAGAAAAAAACTTTCTTATTTAATTTTTGAGGATCTTAAGATCTTTCCGCAAACATTAAGAAAGTAAACTACAGTCGGCCCTCTGCATCTATGAGTTCTGCATTTGCAGATACTGATGGCCGACTAAGGGACTTGAGCATCCCTGGATTTCGGTATGGGGGGTTGTCCTGGAACCAATCCCTGCAGATACTGAGGGATGACTGTACTTCTTCTGTATGAATATCTATTCTTTATTAAGCTACTTGGAATAACATTCTCAGAAACTGAGTTTTTTCTTTATACATCTTATCAATCAGTGAACACCTGTTGACATATAATGAAATTGGAATGTGGCCTTTGATTGTCATATTTTATTTCTACCACCATGGCACTCTGGCTGCTTTCTAATACCAGAAAAACCCCTATAGTGCTAACATACCTACTGCCACCATTTCAAAATGTGGAGGTAATCTTTAGCAAGTAAAAAGTACATGAGCATTGAGGAGCTGTTTGGCTGATAGAGTGAAATAAAGGGTCAGAAATAGCAGGTGTTCCATGTTATAGCTCTAGGAATTTCATGAGGGTTTATTTCTTAGTATTCCTCTCTGACAAGTTCTTCTCAATTAAACAAATAAGGACTTTTTGTGATTCATCTTTAAGAGCATCTTCAATAGAATAATTGTGTCCAAGGGAATCAAAATGTAACTCTAAATATATGAGAACTATGGGCCAAATTTACCTCTCCTCACTTGAGAAAATGGGCTGGTATCATCTTGAAGTTAGTTCACCTTCGGTTCACTTAGTGAATAGTCTGTGGCAAGTATTATATTAATTTTACAGACGAATAGCTGAACTTGTAGGTAAAGTGATTCTCTCCATGTCACAGGCTGAGTCAGGATTTAAGCCTGCAACTGCTTCCAGAGCCCATGCCATTAAGCCTTAAGTCCTTCTGCCTCACTGGTTAATTCTATGGTGCTATGTTAAATGGGAGAAGGGAACTGCGCCATGTGAAAACAAAACAAAGGAATTCACGTAGCTCACTAATATTCTGAAATTTACCATGTAATCTCTGAGCAGTAGAATAGCATTCAAAGTTTGAAATTTAAAATACTGTCCATGTAATAAATTTTTATTTTACTTTCTTTTGTTGCAATATATGTTATTTTGAGTATTTGGGGAAACATTTCTATTTATACTTAACAAAAGTGAATTAATCTACAGCTAGTTAATCTAAAATATTCAGATAATTCGAAGAAAGTTCTATTATTTGACACACTTTAATTTGTTGAAAAAATTTAAAAATATAACAGTATGGGCCGGCTCCATGGCTTAGCGGTTAAGTGCACACGCTCCGCTGCTGGCGGCCCGGGTTCGGATCCCTGGCGCGCACCGACGCACCACTTCTCCGGCCATGCTGAGGCCGCGTCCCACATACAGCAACTAGAAGGATATGCAGCTATGACATACAACTATCTACTGGGGCTTTGGGGGAAATAAATAAATAAATAAATAAAATTAATTTAAAAATATAACAGTAAAACATGCTCATTGTAAATTATTTTGAATAGAAATGTACAAAGAAAAAATAATAAAAGACCACCTGTATATCTATCACAGATGTATGTTCAAAACAAAATGTGATGGAAATATCAATCATTTACCGCGCACACACACACACACACACATAGAGTATTTATTATGAAATACTTTTATTTAGGGTTTAAAGGAAACTAAACGGTCTCCTTTTGATCTAGGCAACAACTGCTTGATCTATGCAAGTTTCTTAATCTCTTTGGATATCATCTTAAAATTAAGAATTTATTATAGATGATCTTTAGTGATAATCTTTCCTAAATAAATGAAAAATACAAGATTCTAATATGGAAGATAACCTAGTGTTGCAATTGAAAATTCTTGGCGTTGGTTTGGAATAAGAAATTTATATTATAATAAAATACTTTAAAATGAAATGCTTATAGAAAGATAAATTACCTTGGTTACTTGTAGATATGCTACCGAATTAAAATTTGGTCAATAAGCAAGGCTGATTTTTCCTGTCTATACTCATATGTGAGGAGATAAATTGTAAGATAAGAATATAAACATGAAAATTAATAACTGCAGCATTCTATCACTTATGTTGCAATCTACAATAAGCATTCATGTCCATATATATTCATGAACTTACAGGCAAATAGTAAACAATGTGAAGCCTAATGTTTTGCAATTAAAATAAAAAAATATATTAAAGTCATTATGGGAATCTAATATTAAATTACATGAACCATGATTTTAAATAGACTAAATGTTTAGGGCTACACCTATGAAAAATAGATACTCTATTCAAAATATAAATCAAATATTGTCGCTTTTCTTATCCTAACCTATAATTTATCTGCATGTTATGCTATATTGCTATGATTATATTTACTTTTCTCAAATTTTTTTTACCACAGTTTTTTCCCTCCGTTGGAAAAGGACATATTTAGAAGTAAAATACTAGTGTCTTACCTTAAATCAGATAAATAACCCAAAAGAAGTGATTAAATAATTTATAGCATTAGGTCTCTATGGGCATAGAATTACAGACAGAATTATCTCATTTGATATGAGAAATAGTATGCATATTATTTGGTTTTCAAGTCTTCCCAGATACATTTTCTACATTTAAAAATAACACTTTAAACTGTTTTGTGAGATAGAGAGGGCGATACTAGGGATGACATATTATAGCAGAAGCCTCTCAGCCTTCAGTATTTATCTGATGTCAAATGCAGCAGGTTTGATGCATCATACATTTATGTGATCATGTAAATTGCTCGAAGCAAATTTGACATTAAGATGATAAACAGCTATTAACAGAAATCAGGGTCTACGGTAATCAGATCCAATAAACTAATTAATCTTAGCCCTGTCACAAAGATTCCTTGAGACTGGAATGATAACATAAGGCATAAGTAGCGCATTTCAAAAGATTAGGCCTTCCATCTCCTAGGTGGTAAACATGAGATGGACAGGGCCATGGTGAAGGCGATTAAATCCTCTCTTTTCTTTTTAGAGTCTACTCTGGGAATCCGTATAGAAATGCATTGTTAGGCCAGTTCCCTTTCAGATAGTCAGAATCATGAAATTATCAAAGTAACTGATTGTTATCATAACATGAAATATGATCAATTTTTACTCTAGTAAAGTTACAAATTACTTTAAGCAGGAAAAAAAAATGTCAACTCTGAGCCTCATTGAAATGGTCTTTGCAGATCAGGCTAAGATTATGGCAGTGAGGTGTGGCAGCCTCCTTCCCACTACACCAACATAAATCCAAACAGGGATTTTACTAGCCAGGGTAGCACAGACACTGGTCAACTTCACAAATGAAAATAATTCATCTACCTACACAGTCCTCTTTTTATACTAAAGATTAATACTTCACATAATTTGATTGAAGATATGATAAACTACTTAGCAAAATACACAAAAACGGTCCTTTGATTTTTTAAAATAAAGACACGTTAAACTGATGCATTCCTGGAACAGACTTTTCAAAACATAGAATTTGCCATAATTTGAATGAAAAAGTCCAACATCTTATCATCTTTTACTAGAATGAATTAAATGAGTTCATAAATGCCAAGGCTTCTATTCTTAGGACAAATTCCTTAGTCTCTTAGATCATGAAACCATTACTTATGTGTGGTAATAATCCGGGCCTTCTTACTTTTTATTTGAAAGTTTTCTTACCAGGGGCTAAAATGTGTATAAAGAAAGATAGATAACTGGTAGACAACATATATTAACATAACATCATATCTTGAAGTGAACTGTCAAAGATTTAAAAAACATGCATATATTGATATACATATATCAAGAAACATTATATAAAACATTAGGTATTCTAAAAGTTCTAGAAGCAGACTAGAACAACCATCTTTGGAAGCTTTTTCTAGTATTTAATCAGCTTTTTCTATAAAATTATTTATGTGTAACCTAAATATATTTTGATAAAATTTAAGCCCATGTTTTACAGCTTTAACATCTGCAAAGACTGGAACAGCTCTTAATTTTTTAATACATGAAAACTCCTCCATGCGCTTAATGACTGTTTTTAACTTTCTCCTCAACCTTCTTTTCTTCAGGTGAAATAACTCCCAATTAAATAATTTGCCACATTTTCCTCATCTACCAATCATTTCTGAATCTATTCCTCAATTTCTTCTATTTTATATTTTTTTTATTATTTTTTTTTGTGAGGAAGATCAGCGCTGAGCTAATATCCATGCCAATTCTCCTCTTTTTGCTGAGGAAGACCGGCCCTGAGCTAACATCCTGCCCATCTTCCTCCGCTTCCTCCACACCACCACAGCATGGCTTGACAAGTGGCGTCGACGCACGCCCGAGATCCGAACCCGGGCCACCAGCAGTGGAGCGCGAGCACTTAACCACTACGGCCACAGGGCCAGCCCCACTTCTATCCATTTTAAAACAGAGCAAATCAAACTGAACCTGATATTCTACTAATTAACAATGCTTGGGACAGATTATTTTTCTACTTTCGCATATTTTTCTCTTGCTAAGATTAATACAGTAATTTTTTGTTTGTTTATTTTTAATAATGTGGTCCTAATATCTCCTGGTCTTTGTGTTCTTGGGCCAAACTATTCATATTCCTCTGTAACTGTGAAATTTCTCTTGGAGTCTGAAACATCAAAGCAGTAAGGGAATACAATTCTATAGGATCCCACCTGAAAAAAAAAAAAAAGTGTGTGCCTACTCAGTAAGATCTACTTTGCTCAGATATGTATTTTTTAAATGTGTTTTAATAAAAAGAAACAAAGAATAAATCGCTGATCCTTCCTCTAAACATATTACTTATAGGTCTAGTTAGTGCAATAAAATAATCCTGCCATTTACAACTCATTAATTAGTAACTCTCCATTTCTGTGAGGACAGTGTTAATAGCCAACAAAAATCAGTACAATATTGGAAGGTATTCACAGCAGCCCAGCAGGCACTTCTCCCTTTTCCATTAAACATTCCATATGCATCCATCAAGTCATTACAATATTCCACATATCTGTCAACCTTTGCCAGGCTATCACATACAAGCATGCACCCTAAGACAATTCTTATGAAATATTCATAAACATTTTCAAGGTACAAATTCTTCTCATTCAAGATAAGATTTAAAGGCAACACTTTCCTGAAGAAGTTAATGAGAACTCTTCTCTAATAATAAACGAGCTCAAATATACAAGTGCCCTATGATTTCACCAGGCACTCTAGTTGGGAACAAATTCAACACCAATTCATGTTCAGCTTTCTTTTGTTTGGGTGCCTAAGGCTATGTCTTCCTGGCTATCAGTAATCTGATAAAAATATCAAAATTAAGTCAATGCAGATGTAGAGTGATTTAACCAAAATGACCATATCCAACCCACCAGTTGATTTTTACTATACTTTGCAGGGAGAATATCAAGTGATATTGTTTATCCCTTAAGTCAAGTCAGATTTTGGAGAGTTAAGATGGTAAGTCTGAATCCTCTGATTAGTATGCTTGATTGACTAAGGGCAGAAGCTGACTGAAAGACTCTCCACATAAATGGGAAATCTTGTCCAAATGGAAAGCATGTCTTGTAACCATTCAATCAGCTCCCATGGGAGGGGGGAGAAAATCTAAATTAACGCTAAAAACCGAGGCATTTTCAGGCACCTGTTGAAAATCCTGGTTAAGTTCACCCTCACTCCCACCCCATCCAACTTTATTTTGAAAATTTTTATTTTTAAGGTTTCAATAGAAATGAAAATACATTATGATTAACACTCACATACTAATCAACTGACTTCTCCAGACGTTAAATTTTTTCCACATTTGCTTTACCTTTCACGTGTATCTTTCTCATTCTGAACCATTTGAAACTAATCTGAAAACTCTTTGTTTAGTTGTAAAGAACAATAATCGAAGCCACAGTGGTGCTAATGTCTGAGAGAAGGCATCTTACAGTAAAGGTTCCTTTGTAAATGCAGATAAATGAATGAACTTGGGGATCAGAAAGTGCACTGGGTTTGCATTGAGTAAGACACTCCAACTCTGAGACTTACTCACTATAGAGCAGTGACCGTCCGTATCTCACAGCCATTTTGTGAGTATTATGAGTGTTTGCATGAGATAATGTAGCTGAAAGTTACAGTTTTACACAGATATTATTCAGGTAACTATGTTTTTAAAAATCTCTAGTGAAAATAAGAACTGTCCTTTACCACGGATACAATACAACAATAATGAACATTTATTGCACATTTACTAAAAGCTAGGTGATATAAAGACAACACTTTTTTTTTTTGCTGAGGAAGATTCGCCTTGAGCTAACATCTGTGCCAATCTTCCTCTGTTTTGTATGTGGGTCACCGCCACAGCATGGCTGACGAGTGGTGTTAAGTCCGCACTGGGGATCTGCACCCGGGAACCCGGACTGGTGAAGCGGAGCACGCCAAACTTAACCACTAGGCCACAGGGCCAACCCCAAGACAACACTTTTATTATATTGGTTTTACAAAGAGGAAAATTAAGTCTTACAGAGGTTAAAAGACTTGAAGACTGACCCAAAGCAATTAAGTGGTAGAGCTGGGACTCAAACCCCATATAACGGATCAGATTCTATACCCTTGCCTTGGGATGTGAGGTAGGAAGTTTATCATAAGTACAAATAAACAGTTGATGCAAATGTATACACAAAGACCACTCAGGTCAGAATTGTGAAGAATTCAAATCTGTCTTTAGTTAGCTCTTCTACTCCTCACCCTCATCTCCTAGATAGAGTATTCCTACCCTTTTTCCTAGGCTAAGGATATTAAATTGGTATTACCCTGATATCAATTACCTTTCAATAAAATCTTTATAAATTATATTATGTATAGTGACATCTTAACAAATTGCCCATTAAATATATGAAGTAGTAACTTTTAATTTCCAGCATTTAATGGATATAATTTAGGCCAGAGAGTCCTTCCCAAAACCTCTCAAATCACATGGACACGGTCTCATATTCTGCCGATTTGTGAAGCGCCATCTGCATGCAAGTGTTTCTTAGTTTCAGGGCAAAAGGCTTTAGAACTGCACTTTCTAATCAATCAGAATTTTAAAAAACCTCAAATTAAGTGTAAAACAAAATTCTTTCCTGGTTTATCAGTTGCCTGATCTACATGCTACCTTATTATTAAAATGGATTGTATCCACCTGTTTTGTAATCAATTAAAGTAGACAAATGATGAGGCCAGGCAAAATGAAAGAAAAAAAATCTACATATTTAGTAAGTCATACTAGGAATTTTTTAAAAACCTAAGGAGGATATTTTTATATATGTTTCGCCAATCATCACATAAAGTACACCATTTGTAGCCAGGTTTCACTTCATTGTTTCAACACAGTTCATTTTCTCCAGACGTCTTTGATTCTGACTTAGCATAAAAACTTTGTCATTTTGCTTTGTTGTCTAAGAATGAGACAATAAAGAATCCAGAATATTGCAGACAATTTTGAAAATTTTAGATATTAAATTATTTTATTAATGATCCCATCAAGAAATCTCTTGATCCAATCAGAGTCATATCCTGTAGGTACCTGAATCTTTGGTTTACTTCAGAATAGGTAGCTGTACATAAAAACATGTTGAAAGCAATGACTACAAATATGAAAACACAGAGAATAGGTCAGCACACATAATACCACAGGAAGCCAATATGGACTGACTTACTTCATTTTGTTTACTATTCTAAATTAAAAACAAAAATTTAATCCAGGCACATCACACATGTGTAAAAGGTTTAGACAACTTCCTAAGGAAGTCACATAAAACTCAGTAAAGAAAGATTTGAAGAGGACGGAACAACGCTTGCCTATCTGTAAAATAATAGTACTTGGGAAAAAGCCAATTCCATTTTAGTCTGCTAAATATTACAAAACATTTTTTTCACCAGTTTTATTCTTAAGTTAAGGAATCCTTGACCATGTAAAGTTTATAAAATTGAGAATAGAGATTGAAATCACCCAAAGTATAAGTGTTAAAATTGTCCTTTTCTTAACAGAAATGAGATTAAATTTCAGATTATATAACAGATGTTTTAATATACATAGTAGCATCACCAAGTTCTACTATTGTTTAATTACAGATATGCTATTGTATTAGAACAGTCATTAATTTGGGTATTGGAACAATGTCAAGTAAGCATGGCATGTTATAACTGTAAGGGTTCCTCCTGCATTTCATTCAATGACTCATTTTATATATGATGAAATTTATCCTAAGATTCCTTGAACTGTCTTTGGGAATTAGGAAAGAAATTTGATATGGGTAATTTATGTATTTATGAAAAACAAGCATGTTCTTTAATTGATAGGTAGGGATAGTAATTTTTACAGCCTAATAGATTTAGGTTAAAACAAAAAGAAAAATTATAACTGAAAATTGAAGAATGTGATTTTCCTTCAAGAATCTGCTAATAATTCTTCCTTGAATGTGAATATTAGTCCAGATTTAAGTCCACTATCATACTACATATATTTCTGGAATTATAGAGACTTATATTTTCTAATTTTCCAATTCAAAATTGATTTAAGAGGTGGAATTATTCCAATAATGACTAGAATTACTAGTGTTGCACGAGTTTTAAAATTTAGATATTAGATGACTATAATATTCAAATAATGTCTTTAATATTATTTTTTATTATAAGAAATTTATTATACTAAAAGAGATTACTGGGTGTAATCTAAAATGCAATACAAGAGAAATTATACAAAATTTATATAAAGATTAAATACAATTGGGAAATGCAAATCTAGTAAATAAAAGTAACTTTTTTTTAACCTGTAATAGGGTTTTTGTAAAACTGCACATTATTAAAACCACAAAAGCTTTATTCTTAACTATAATATATATTGGACTATAAAACCTTCCAAATAGCTTTTGCATAAACACAGTAAATATATATTTTTAGTTAAAAAGCAATTTAATGAATATTTATGAGAATAATAAATTAACTTATATGATAATTACTTATTAAAATATTTTATTGAGTGTATATTGTTTTCAAAGTTCAAGTGAGAATATTTTAAGCTTTTGTAGTTACATTAAGATTTTATAGCTTATTAAAGGTCAATTTGTTATAACAACAGGAAGTCTATTGAATTCAAAACTAGACACAATATATTATGTGGCTATAATTGTAACTACATAAATTTTAGGGAGAGGTACTTTTTTTCCCCTGAACAAATATTAAATTTTTTTCAATGATATTTCTTTCCAGAAGTAATTTAACTCTGTCTCTAGATATTTTATAGCAACAACAAATTAGTAAAATCCAAGCAGCTGCCTAGGACTCCTTACCAATGTGTTCCCGAGCAAGATACTAATTAATCTGTGTTTATTAGAAGACAGTGAATGGGGAAAAAAAAAACTTAGAGCCATACAGATAGTGACTGATAATTAGACATCAGGTGGATTCTTTTAAAACATTGTTAGTGTACAGCCAAGGTTTATTTATTTTTTAATTTAAAAAAATTTTAACACCCATCACCTCTATGAAATATCAATGCAGAAGTGAAAGGAACTATGCAAAATCTCAAATTCAGTTTTAGGATATCCTACATTAAAATACGTAAGAAAATCTTGAACTGAAGTTTCAACATCAGAAATCATTCCTGAAATAATCTAAACTCTTTACTGAATAGTGAGCCTTTACTTAAAACCAACACACACACAAGGCAGGAATTATACCACTCAGCGAATGATAAGATCTTAGATTTTGACTACATAAGATGGCGACCATTAAGAAAATGGAAAGCAAGTAGAAAATGTAGTACTTGATAAAACATTTCGGTGTGATTAAATAAAATATAGTTTTATTTCCTAAAATAATATTATTTTCTTGATATTATACAATTTCATCACCTCAAAAAGAGTCTGCATAAAAATAAAAACTGAAGAATGTAAAACTTGAAAGCACATACTCTCCTGTTAGGTCACTGTTTATATTCATCCTTAATAGTCAAGTTATATTTATTCTTAACATTCATTTCTCCATTTATTTTATATCTACCTTATTCCACAAAAAAATTAAAGTTGACTCTCTAATTTTTTTGTTTAATTGAGGTTCAAATTATGCTACATGGTAACAACGTAATCCTTATTGTTAAATAGTGCAAAGGTGCAATCTTGAGAGACAATACTTCTGTAATCGACTTATCTAATAAGTATATTATTATCTTCAGCTCACTCAGATTTGCAAGTATGAGAGAGCTGCCATTTCCCCATTATTAAACTCATGCCCTTTCTCTTTAGAATCTCATTCAGATTTTAAGGGCTTAGTAATAATAACCATTATTTATCTTGAGAGACAATACTTCTGTAATTGACTTATCTAATAAGTATATTATTATCTTCAGCTCACTCAGATTTGCAAGTATGAGAGAGCTGCCATTTCCCCATTATTAAACTCATGCCCTTTCTCTTTAGAATCTCATTCAGATTTTAAGGGCTTAGTAATAATAACCATTATTTATTAAGCACTTATGCATGCATTTTCAGATTTAATGCTCACACACCTAAAGAGTTGGGATTATTTTTATCACCATTGTCAAGATCTTTTAAAAAGACAAAGAACTCTAAGACTTCAGAGGGGTTAGCTAATATGCTAAGGTCACATAACCATCAAGCACAAGAGCTTGGACTTGAGCCTGTCTACCATCCTTGCATCCTGCCATGCTGTGCTTCACTATCTAAAACAAGTTACCTGTTGAACACAGAGCAAATATAGCAGATTGGAAGAACTGGAAAACCTATCTATGGCAGGAAAAAATGAAAATTGTCAACCAGACACAGGGGGAGAGGGAAAAGCTGAAGTGTAAAAGGATAGCTCAGGATTACCACAAAGCAATGTGTTATTACCATAACAGACATCTATATTGGTGAGTCCAAATAATTGCCAAAAAAGTTAAAATATGTCTAAAGCTTACTCTTTCAGATTTTAGAGTAATATATAATATATAGAAAAGATTTCTGAAACATATAATTTTAGAGAGTGAACTAGAAGGCATCAACTGCTATTTCTCTCTCTCTCCTTCCCTTCCTCTCTCCCTCCTTTTCTCTCTCTCTCTCTCTTTCTTGATTTCTTGCTTTTCTTAATTTATACTGTAACATTTAGTTAGGAGAAACAAAATGCTCGGCACCTTTTCTTGTGGTGCCAAACTTGCATGAATACATAGGGTATGCTGACTATATTACAATAAGATGTGCAAAATCAACCCTTCTAATACATTGTCACTTGTTACAATTTCATAATTTTCAAATGGTCAGTAAATGTAATTAAATTATATTATCACATAGGTAAAATACAGACATGACTTCCAAATTATGGGATTCATTCATGACACACTTTGAAGATTTGTAGACACCCTTTCTTTTGGTTTTAAGCCATGAAAAATATTTTATTATTAGGAATAGGATCTGAAGCATTTGATTAGTTATTCTTGTTCTTAATTCGTTTTCTTAAAGTCTGATTGCTAAATGGCAGAATAATGACATGTCTAAAGTTTTTTCATTATAACTTATAATTGAAGTTGTATTTCAACAAAAATTACTTACCTTTTGTAGATATGGTAATGTTTGGTATAAGTCATTTAGAAAAATAACTAAAGTCAGTCAGTGGAAAATGGAAAGCATTCTGATTTAAAAAACAACAGCAGATTGAGCTTTTAAAGGCATTAAACCATCATTTTCTGATTTTGTGTTCTAGTCCTGACCATGTCTTCCATGATCAACAGAGCAGTTCTGGAGTCATAATTATAAAATATGGCAGCACTGGTCTTTTGTATTACTTTTAAGAACTGGGTATATAGTGCCTCATTAAGTTAGTCAGTGAACAAGCATACCCTAAGTATCAAGATAGTGTTTGCTTTTTAGTTTTGTTTATAAAATGCCATCAAAAATTGTCTTAAGAAAAAAGAAGCAAGTATGCCTCCATATACAAAGCATAGCTATAAACATCATGCAATGACACTGAATTAAACATTTCTTTTTTTTTTTTGGTAAGGAAAGATCAGCCCTGAGCTAACATCTGTTGCCAATCCCCCTCTTTTTGCTGAGGAAGATTGGCCCTGGGCTAACATCTGTGCCCATCTTCCTCTACTTTATATGTGGGACGCCTGCCACAGCGTGGTTTGGTAAGTGGTGCATAGGTCCGCACCTGGGATCTGAGCCTGCGGACCCCAGGCTGCCGAAGCAGAGCAGGCAAATTTAACCACTAACCACTGGGCCAGCCCAAACATTTCTTTTTCATCTGAAATTTTCAGGAATGTCTGTAAATAGACCTACTGGGTTCATCAATGGGAAAATTATAATGCATCAAAATTTCAATACGAAAGGAGTCTTTCTCTTCTTTCCTGTCTTCCCAGCGACAAGCCACATGACACATAAGGTTGTACGAATTGGCACATATATATACCACACACTCATACAACACACCATGAATTTTATCTTCAAAAATTATTGAATTCCTTTTTATACACATTGTTGTACTGTTGTACTAGGCACCACATATTTTTGTGCTAATTATTAGCTAAATGCATAATATTTTAATTTGGGGAAATAAGTTATTAAATTTTAGTTCTACCATCTTAAACTTCTACCACATAAAATAGAGTAAATGTGTCTCTCTATTAACTAGAATAAAGAAAAAATAATTCTTTTGAATGCAGTTATCATAGTGATTGAATAAATGTCATCAGAAAAAAAGGAATGGAATAAATGAAACTTATAGTTCAGCAAATATGAACAGTATGAGAATGCTTCATGTGAAGTTAGTTTTCAAAATATAGTGTTTTTCAGCATTTACTTTACCTAAACTAGAGGACTTCTTATTGATCTTCCAATTGCCCATTTGTTGAATACTGATTGGTAAATCACCAATATCTATAGATATTTCCTCACTAAATCCCCAGCTCAATGTTTTAAATTTACTTACTTTGAAATAGTCAAATTCAAATAGTATGAAGTTTTCTTTAAATACTACCACTCTTTCCTAATTTGTGGGAAACAATCTATTTGAAAGTATAAACACAAAACAGTTGTTTCCTACCTCTCATTTTCCTCCAGGCTCTTCTGAAAGGCCTGCCTATATAAGATTGTTTTATGGACATAAGTGGTGGTTGGTTAAGTTATATACCAGCCAAACAATGCACAATTGATATTAAAATATAAATCCTATCTGATGAACAGACAGAAAAATGTTTCATTTGTAGAAAACTACAAAATTATTTGGATTCCTGCATCATTAAAATTGTGACTATAAGAATAAAAATGTATATAAAATGTAAAAAATAGCTAATATTTACTAATATCTTACCATATAACAGTGAACACTAGCAATGAGTTGTATGTTGCTTTGAAGGAAGTAAAACTTGTATTAAAAATTAAAAAGTTACTACCTTAGAGACAGGCACCTCCACGCCCTAAGGATTCCTGGTATAGGGAGGAACGTTTATGGATCCTGACTGACTCTATTCATGAAAGACCCACCCTAAACTGTTTGGGGAAGAATTGAGAACAAGAGAGTGCTCCAGAGGGATAAGTTTGGGAGGGTCGGGGTGGAGGGGGTCCAGATGGGGACGCGTGTGTGTAACCTGATAATCGCTTCGCGCCATAGCAATTCGCGCCATAAAATGTAACTGTTTAAATGTTTTAAATTAGCCAATCATGTAAGACCGCGCCAACCTTTTCCCGCTTTGTGCTTCCAAGCCCTATATAAGAGTTTGCCCTTTAAGGTCCGGGGTCGACTCCTCTGTCTCCTGCGAGAGATACGTGTCGACCCGGAGCTCTGCTTAGTAAACCTCTTGCGTTTGCATCAAGCTCAGTCTTCTGTGTCTGTGGGTCCGTGCCTTCTCGAGACTGGAGTTGGGGTTTCCTTTTTGGGATCCTACAGCTTCATTTATAAAAAATAGCAATAGCATTTGTGGATTCTTATGTGTGATTTTGCTATGCACAAAAGGTATAAGATATGTATTCATTTGTAATTTTACTGCATACAAACTTGACTCCTACAAGACGTGGGGCTGATATGGGATGTGGACCTAGACGATGATTCAGCCACCACACTTCAGTGGGATTTACTTGATTTCTAGTTGTCATGGAGTACACAGTAATTTTTTTTTAATTATTGCTTTTTGTGAAAATGGCTCTAAAAAAGAAATCCAAATGCTTTTATTACATTTTATAAAATAAATTTCATACTAGAGTGCTGTTCAGCAATTTGGGAATTTGTGAGGGTCTTAGGATCTGCATTACTATGTCTCAGATTTTCACTAAGAGAAACCTAAGTGAATCCATTATGATATATAAAAGAATATTTTGTCTTAAGGCTTAGAGAATTAAAGCACTCTGTCATAAAATAAACTACTATAGATACAAAGCTAAAATAAACCTAAAGCCTTTAAGATTTAAGATTCAGGAAACTAAACAAGCTAGCTCTGGAGAACTTGGTTGGCTCTCTGCTTCATCAAAAACCTGTGGATGTCAAGACACATATCTAAAAGCCATTTGCTTTTAACAGTTCCTGCTACACAATGTGAGGATTTTCTCATCAATCCCTTCCTGGAGACTAAATTAATACATACATAGTATTTATGATAAAACTAATGAGATCTCCTCCTTCTTGGCTGCATATTATTTTTCTACTCATTTTAGGAGATAATTTAATATCACAATTATGCTTCCCCTTTGCCCTCCCTATCTCAGATGCAGATTTTCTCCCAAATTCATTTTTGAACTATGATTTAGTAACTACTGCACAGCTAAAATGAGATTAACTTTTCTCATTCAGCTGCATGCTCCCAGTCCAGATGCTCACTCAGAATCATGATTAACAATTGTGATTCACAGAGAAGTCAATCGGTTGTCTGCCTGTCTCCAACCAGCTGTATTACTGTAGCACCTCCCTTTCGAATTTCAGCCTCAGAGTATATTTGATGAACAGGTGAAGCAAACTCGGCTGTAATCATGCTGCATCACCCTTGTCTAAGCCCTGCTTCTTTTTCTTTACTAAGATACAGTATCAACAATCCCCCAAATCTCTGGGACAATCCACAGAAAACAGAGACGGCATTTAAAAAGTTAAAGAAAGGATGTCCTATCTTCTCTGCCTAGAAGATAATGCCACTTTTGTGACAAGGCTTTCTCTGGAGAGGGACTCTGCATAGAACTTTGTTAAATCTATTCACAGGCCTATAAGGAAAATAAATGAATAGAAAAAATATACCAGGTTCTTGAAAATTGCATCCTAGATAATTCACTACTTTGTAGATATGGCCAAAGGGTTTCATAGTGTAACTATCCTCTAGAGCAGTCAAATACAAAGAAGCTTGCTTTGTTTTAACCCATTATCTACTGGTAAGGATTTTGAATATTTGGTCTATAAAAACTGTTAGAAAAATTTTGAAATGCCTTATCCTAACTTGAATTTTTAAAGGCTTTTTTCTTTTTGGATTACAAAATATATACACAATCATTGTAGAACATTTAGAAATTCAGGAAAATATAAACCAGTAGAAATCATCCATAATTCCATCTACCCAGTTTATATAATTGGCCTCTACCACAAATAACATTCTTGTCATACATACCCCTGGTAGGTTGAACAAGCAGGATTCATGTAACATACTTAAAGCAATGTTACTTTGTCTCCCACTGCCATTTTAAAACATTTCCGGAGAGGAACATTCTTCCCCCAACATTTCCATGAAGATTTTTTCTGATTATTGGTGGTAAAAACCTCTGTAATCAATTTGAGTCACTGGTCTTAAATAAATAATTAGAATGCCTAGTCTCATATCATGATCAAAACTCTACCCTTGATTTAAAATTTCATCTTCTTGCCCCTTCATCAGCTCGGGTCTGTTGTTGGAGAAGAAGGGTACTCTGGTATATTTCCTTCCCCATGCACTAATGATACTCATCTATAAATTGAAGATAATAATAGTTCTTACGTCAATAACATAGTTATTATGAAGATTAATGTGATGATGCACAAAAAAAGCTTACAAAAATATCCAGCCTATATAACTAACAACGTTATCAAGAGAAACATACGTGTATTTTTCTGCTCCAGCTCTGGGGACACAGGCCAATCCCAACACAGACACTCCTTTTGTGCTCATTTATTAGATGCTAAGTGAACCCAACTCTTACCTTTAGGTTTCTCAGGTGAGTCAGACACCAGTCTACCACGTCCCTCATACTACAGAGGACATACATTAAGCCCTCCGTGTGATTTCATTGAAGCCCCAGTCACGAGGCTTGCAGGGGAACTTAAAATAAATTTCTGAAATTCCTGTTCATAAAATCCTCCCCCCACAATCTCCAAACCTTTTATATCCCAGATGTGAGTGAGGGGTTTAACAATAGTCTAACACGTTTTCAATTATTTCCTTTGAAATATTGTTGTTGGGTAGCTCACTTTGAAACATCCACTCTTTTTTATCTTAGAGTTTCAGTTAAAAACTTCAATTTAACATCTTGATCGCCTATCTATTGACCAATCTACTCTACCTACATACAGACACATACACACACACACAGACACACGTATACATTAAAGACTCAGGATCTGAGATGAGACTGCCTAGGTGTAAATCCGGATTGTTGCATGTAACTAGCTGTTTGTTTTTGAGCCAGTCACTTATCTTTTTTTTCTACCTTAGTTATCTCATTTATAAATTGAGGATAATTACAGTCTTTACCTCAACAACACAGTTATTGTGAAGATTAATGTGATAATACACAACAAATGCTTAGAATAATATCTAGCCTATATTACTAACAGTTACCTTCAGAAGTACCAATAATAGCATTATTATTTTGAATGTCTTCTTTATAACTTGTTTGTTTGACTTATGAGGATTTTCACATCATTAAATATTCTTCTTTACATTGTAATTATTGTATGGTACGTATTCAGCTGTACAAACGTAGCATGATTTTAAATACTAAACTGGACATATCATTTGTAATATTTTGTCACATCATTGGTCATCATGTTTATTATCTCTGTTTTTTTTTTCTACTTTAGAAATAAATTTACTGAACTGGAATTATTTGATGAAAATGTGATTATTTTAAGGCATTTAATATAAACTGACAAATTACCATGCAAAAAAATTATTATTCTATATATTATATTTTCAAGACTATCTTAAAATTCTGGCCTGTTGTCTACTATCAGACATGGATTCAAGTATAAGGGCATCTTTGGAAGATAATGAAAAACTGACACAGGATGTACTCTTGTCTCCTTACAGAGTGTGCCAAGAGATTTCTGGAAACTTTTTTGAACCTGGGAATTAGCAAAGCTCCTTTAGGGTTGGATGAGGAGAAATCCAATATATCTTCAGAACCAGAGTTCCAGTGACATAACTATACTGACCCTTCTTTTTTAATAGAAAGAGAAAATGAAGTAAGACTGAGCAGTAGTGGCTGTCTATTACGGCAGCTCATTACGAGATACTTAGATCAAGCTGCTTTAATTATGTAAATGCATCTAGTGGATGAGTGTTAATAAACTTCTATTTAAATAAAGCAAATCAAAATTCTTTTCTCCTTAGCACATTATATCTTAATTAAATTCCTGAGCACAGTCAGTATTCGTGAAGTTAGAGAGTTGACAAAATCCATCTCTAAGGAATATAAATTAGATAGATACTAGTCTAACATAAAGCACATAATGGTTAGTCAGTTTTGATAATAGATTGGAAGTTTCACATATGTCATGAGAAGAGGACACTGTGGTTCCATTTTTAGCATTCCAGATAGGTATTATTATGAAGAGTATGCCAATTTTATCCAAGTCCCACAAACTCACTAATATCTAGCTTAAGGTATCTCCTGTCTTAAGAAATAGGACATCAATTTCTTTTTCTTCGAGCTCTTAATTTAAAATTTTCTATTTTGGAAAAGCCATCTTCCTGTGACACTCTTTGCCTCTTTGTGCCTCTGTGTCTGTCTAGCTGTCTGTTTCTCTCTCTCTCTCTCACACTCACACACACTCTACACTCACAGAAGCATGTAACTGCAACAAAACAAAATATTCACCCCACCACTGAATAAGAGCCATTGGACCAACCTTATAAAGTAGTGGCAGTTTTCCTAATTTCAGGAGTGCAATCTGATTCGTTGTATTTTTCATTTTTTTAATCCTTTTTAAATCATCTGCATTTCCATAACTCACATCAATGACTTCAGCCTGAAAGAGGAGAAAAGACAAAGGAAAATAAAGCCTTGTTGGAGGAATTATACCAAATTGCCCATTTAGTATGACAAAAACCATTCACAGTAATTTGAAATGTTCAAAGGAGAACTAATTGTATGTCTTACCCCATCCCAATCACCACAAACATGACATCTCTCTATTTCTATCAGGGTACAACAATTCTTTTAATCACTTGAGAAAAATGTTTACAGTCATTTTTGCTTTGCCCTTTCCCTTCTAAACAAGTTACAAACCCAGTTTACACCTCTAACAGACCACCAAGTATGTATATTCTATATTTATGTTTCTGGAATTTGAATCATTTTACAAAATACTGCAAGATTAATTTCCTTAAGGTTCAACTACAATCATACCATTCTCAGGCTTGAAAATAAAGACTATTGTTATTCAAATTAAGTACAAAGTCTATCATGCACAGCTGTTCAGGTTGTGCACACATCCAGTTTTGAACGACAATCTTTGAGTTGTGCAAGATACAACCTATACTACCACATGTGCCAGCCTGGCAATTCAAAGACTTTAGAATATGATCCCAAACAACTATTTCTGTCCCACTACCACCCTACAGTTATCTTACATTTTATACCAATATTTCTCATTTTTAAAAGTATCCTTTTACTAATATAAAAATTTCATGCCTTTCTGGAGATTCTAAGAGGAATCCTATGAGGTAGTTACCCCTTTCTTCCTCCTTGAAAAGTACTGCACTGACGTTTCTGTCAAACACATATTCCTATGAGCCAAGATGATTCCTTTCAGCTTCACTTTCTGTAATTTCCATTATTAAAATAATAGTTGTTATGCTTTAGAATGATACAAGTATAATACAAAATGTGCTGTTTCAAACTATAGCAGATATACATCGAGGTGTTGATAAGGAGTTAGCAGTGGCAAACAGTGAAAAAAAGGAGACCAAGAATCCAGACCTCTAACTTCCCACTCTTCTCAATTGGAGCTAATGCACTTCAACCAGTTTTATACAAAGAGCTTCCATAGAAGACTCATTTGAAGAAAGAATTTTGTCTTCAGAAGAACAGTTGAATACCACCAAGAGATTGGTGAATATAACTGTTAGAGGAAATATTTCTGGCATGAAATATTTTGTTAGTCATATTCATCTGCGTCTGTAAAAACTTTATTATTAATAAAAACCATTTCAAATGTTACCTACCTGATGAATTGTATTTCCCTGTTGCTCAATTATATGTGATCTTATCTACTTTGAATCCCAGAGAGATCTGTTTCTGCCTCTCTTAAGGCCCTGATGGGACTGGCTCTTTATACATATATTTGTCTACCAGTGTTAGTTTCCAATACAGGGAAATTTCCTCGGTAAGGGTCCCATTGCACACTCATTCTCACCCAGGTGTCCAGCATACACTGTTGGCTTACCTGTCTTGAAATGATTGCAGTTTATACAGTATCTCTGAAAAGTTAAGCTGCACTTACAAATTGATTTGCCAAGAAAATCTAATTGTTAAAATCACTTCTGTCAGAATGGATTTTGATTATAATTTTGCTCCTATTAAAATGTGATTACATCAGGGCCCTACTATTTCGATCTTTGAGTTTGCTGATACTGTTACCATATAAATAATTGTTGATCTATGATTTTAAAAGCCTGATTAAATAAGACCATATAGTATTAATGATCACATGAGAGAATTCATATTTTCTATTTCAAATTTCTAAGTACCTACTAATTATTTGCGATTCACTGATAGCATCTTAAAACAGAACTATTACTCAATTGGTTATACTAATGCACATATTTTTCATATTTAGGAGAGGCTGGGGAAGAGGTTTGAGAGAGTGTAGGCCAGACTGTTACTTTGTGTACATATCAGAAAGATACGACAGTTACAAAAATAATAATTCTGTAAAAGACACATACATTATCGGAAAATAGGAATAGCTTCTGTCAACAATGGCAATTTTAATTAAAGAGCTCTTCAACTCATCTTGTTTAAATTGCACATGTCAATAGATTAAAGCATTTTAAAAGGTAAGAGGTTTTTTTCACAAAAATATTCCTCAACACAGGCTATATCAATTTATTTTGGCTTATGCACTTTGAGGCTAGGCATTAAAATCAACAATTACAGAAGTCTCAATGTTCTGACGGTTTGACAGGTGATAATAAAAATGTATCTACTGCCTTCAAAGGTTGCCTGTGAATCAGGTCCTTTCTGAAAATCTTTCCTATTTACCTTCAAGCAAGCTGAAAATCACAGCTGCAAGAAAGCACATTGAATTTTTCTGAGACACAAATCAATATACAGTGATATGATAAAATGTCAAGCTATTGCTTCCACATATTCTCATTGCTATAATGAACCTCTTCTTATTGTACGTATTCTGTCACACTAGAAAATCATCCACTTAACTGGTTGGGTGTTATGTTTAATTTATGCCCAAATACCAAGGATTAAGTCACATCTGACTAGTGCCTTTGGGAAATGTCAAATGAGCAGGAACCTCGGTACTTGTTGAGCTATTCACACCATGTGCACCAGTTTTTCCATTGAGGACTTCCCTGACACATAGGAGCCAGTGACTGAGAGGTACAGAGTGAAACGGAGCTAGTTCTGTTGTTCTAGTTTTTTTATCAGAGAGAAATATAAAAAAGTCCACACATTAATTTTTATTTAAATTCTGTACATTAATTTTTGAACTAATAACAAAGAACTTAAAACAGCAGCAACAATTGAAACAAAAAAACAAATATTTTATATTTTGTTAAAAAACAAAAAGTATTGGGATGACAACAGAGAGCAGTGGGCCATATGGAAACAGCTGAAAGGAAGATTGGCACACTTTAGAAACAAACATTAAACAGTAAAATACAATTATCTTCTATTCACTGTAAAATATGTGATTAGAAGGAATCATAAACTAGACAATTAGCAGTGACTAAAAATCAACTATTAAAAAGTGACATTCTATGACATCAGTGGTTCTATACAAAAATTGAGACTATACTGAGCAGAAGCAACGGAAGAGAATAACTACGAGAAATGAATAGAATTATTTTGTGTAGTCAGCTAAATCAAATAAATAGAATAATTGCAGAAAGTAACTAGGTCAGAGAAGTGTCTCTGGGGCCATCCCCCTGTGGGTGCCTGGGCTCCACACTGAGGAATGATCCAGTGCCATGTTTCTCTTCTACCTTGAGGCAGCAAAAATTATTCATGCTTACGAAATGATGTATGCTTTAAAATTTTTTAGACTTGATATTTTTCAACCAAATCAATCATGCTGAATCCTCCTAGTTCTTCCTAAGAGAGATTCTGAATGTACAGAATGTTTGAAAAGCCTGCTTTGACTAAAATAGTAATTTTCTACTCAAAGTCAGAAACGGTAAACCCAAGCAGTTCTCATACCGACAAAACACAGGATTATCAGAAGTACTATTCATCTAAATACAAGTTTTATTTTAGAAACTTACTACTATCTTATAAAATCTAGCTTTTGAATCCTCTTCAAATTAAAGTGCTTATGTTTATTAAAAAATTGTAAAATCAGAGTGACCTCCCATGTTTACCTTGTCTTTTCTAAAAAGCATTAGTACATTAGCATTTATGAAGAGTTCAAAATTCAGAGATTGTCAGAATTTTATTAATACTTCTTTTTCAACTTCACTCAAGGGCTTTCCATCATAGACGTTATCATGAAGACCACAATGTACTGAAGTATGAAAACCAATGCTGCTTCCTCCCTTTCCTGTGGCAGACATAACTAAGAAATCATCACTTTTTCAGACTCCTCAAAATAGTATTTGAGCTAACCAAGACCAATTACATAGGAGCTGGCAAAAGCAGGGAGCTATATAAAATATTTTAATATTAAATAACTAATAATTTAAATAACTGCTATTTATTTATTTAAAATATTTAATAACTAGAACAGCACAAGTACTAATTAGTTAAAATGGACTCCCAACCAATCAGAAGGGACACCAACTATTGTGTTAAACTAGTACACCCCAACTGAATTCAGCATTAAATATGCAACACACAATTCATTTTGCTGTCTTTGGTGTAAAAAATAGATAAAGGGGTGGCTTGTCAATTTTATCACTTTTTTTTTTTACTGTAATAGATACACTTGTTGAAAAAAATATTTTCTATAATGATATACTAAATGCAATGCTTAATGGCACGGTGACCATATTTTGATAGCAGAAATAACAAAGATAAGCCAGAGTAGTTACTTATCTTGGCATATAGTAATTATTTAACAAATTTACAAAATGTTTTATAATCTAACATAGAATGCATATCCAACTAAAGGTTGAGAAAATTAAATTAAAACTATTGTAATATAGAAATTTAACCAAAGTGCCAGGTTACATTTCCATATTTTAAGTCTATAGTCTCCAAAGTCTGCAGACAAAATCATGTAATTTTAGAGTAAGATTGCATACTAGATTAAGAAAATATAGATCATTGGGAAGAAAAAATATCTTTACATTTTCCCCAATTTAACAAAGAATCCCTTAGAGAATATTTAGATATTCATTTGTATTATTTGTCCAATTTTTAAAAAATAACATAATCAGCCAGAGTATCTTTCCTTTTAGCCATTTTTATTAAACAGTCAGTTTAAAAGCAAAAAAGAATATATCTTTTAAAAAAGAGATTATGAAAAATATAGAGTGAGGTAGGAGAAAACAAATATATGGAAGTCCCAGGAAGAGACTATTCAAGAGAGAATGTTTTTCATTTTCCAACAATATGTGTCAGGTTATATTCTAGTTTCTGAAGGTATGGAGGAAAATGTGTTACAAAAGGTGCCTCACACCGTGCTTACTTTCCCCCACTGAGAGGTCAAAATAAAAACATAAAGACACTAACAATTCAGAAGATTTTCAGTTATGATATGCCGTAAAGACAATAAAGAAGGGTAATGGAATAGAGAGTGATTAGAAATTATTTTAATAAGAAAGACAGGGAAGGCATTGCTAAGGAGATCACATCCAAATGATGAGAAGTCACTCAGTGACCTGGGGGAACTTTTTAGGCAGAGGTAAGTACAAACTCCTTAACAGAATGAGGATCTATATCAAATGAGACAAAGACATCGCATATGTCTAAGGAGTAAAACATGACTACTGAATTTTGAAATCGGAAGTTATTGATTTTCTTACAGTGGTAGGGATTGTATAAGGATGGAATTTTAGGAAATTTGTCAACAAAGAAAAGAGCAACAGTTAGATAGTATTCAACAGTTCCCTGGTAGATGTACCACCGAGAGATGTGGTAGTATGTTGGTTGGTCGGTCAGCTTTTACTAGAAAGGAGACTTAAGAGCGTTTACAGACTGAAAAGAAGATTTGGCCCCATTTGGTCAACAAACCCTAGAAACAAAAGAAGTATAGGGAAACTGGATCTAGACTATTCTTCTCAACAAGAGAATGAATAAAATAAATTACTGTAAAAGATTAATCCTAGTCCATTTATATCTCCCTGAATATCAACAATAACCAACCGTGAGAGTGTCCGCCACTATATCACGTTTCCCATGTTCAATCTATTTATTGTTTCCCTGCAGTTAACTAGGAATAAGAATCTTCAAAAAAAAAAAGAATAACAGCAGCAGCATTAGTTAATTGCTTCAGAGACAAGCATCCTAGAATGACTTAATCATCTCTCCTGGGGTGAGAGTGGAGGGCAATGGAGAAACGGGGTCACTGTGTTGAAAGTCCAGGCAGGGAGCTGGTGGACCAGTCCCAGTTGTTGGAGGTTGAGGATGGAAGATCAGCAGATATTTTGCAAAATGCTTCAGGAGCCAGAAGTATTCCAGGAAGGTCTATATATCAGATTACTTGAGGGAATTCTTGAAAAGAACTTACCTCTTGATCTTCCTTAGCTCTGTCTAGAAGGTAAACTCTATCTGACTATGAAAACGCCCCTTTCAGAAGAAAAGCAGACGGAAATTCCTTGCCCCTTATAACACTATTATTGACTTTTGAGTGGCCTCTGTGGCTCTGGATGGAAGGCATTTAAGGGGTTTGAAGCAGAATCTGACTGCATTCTCACTTTCTACCCAATGGCATTGCTCTTGACTCTGCCCACCCCACTCTAATATTGTGGCCATGGTGCAATTCGCACACCATTCTGCTGCTAAGTGCTGAATGCTGGGAAAATGTATGCTAGTAAAAATGATCTGTGGGGGCAAAAAAAAAAAGCCCCGATGTGTAGCACTTGAAAATTTCTACAGTTTAAATTTCAGACCAGAATTAGGGAAGATTCACAGAATCAACTTTCACTAGTAGGAATAAGCTGGCTTGGCCAGTCCAATACGCCACTGGGACACTTGTGCCTGGCCTTTTAAAGTGGTAGGACAGTACACTACTTAAGTGTTTGCTAGGTGGCTGAAAACAGAAATAGGAATGCCTTAGAGATATGGGTTGAGGCTCGTGCCTGGGCCTTGGTAAGGTCGAAAGAGTCACAAAGTAGATGAGGGCAAGAGGTGGGTAACAGCAAGAGAGAGATAAGGGCAAGAAGAGGTCCACAGGAAACCCTAGCTGTTAGAAAATTGGAAATTGCATATAGGGGTTTTGAGTGTGTATGTGTCCACACCCACATATACGTGTACTGTGAGAAGGATTAAACTGGACAGGACTATTATGACAGATAAAGAAAAAAGAAAATTAATACTTAACCATTTGTTTTCTGTGCTAGACATTTTACTGTGGACATTGTATCAGCTGTTCTCAGTCTATCTTCAGAACATTCATATTTGGTAGATATTTCTGCCCATTTTATAGATGAGGAAACTGGAGTGTAGAATATTTAAATAACTTGCTAGTGGTTCATAGCAGTCTCCAGCCATGCAGTTTTGTAACTGCTTACCTAACTACCAGTTTCTCCTATTAGACTGCCAGCTATATGTGGGCAGTGTTCAAAGTTTCTTATTCATCACTTTGTCCCCTGTGATTGGCATATGAAAGGCATTCAGTATGTATTTGCTGAATGTTTCTTGTTTTATTAGTGAGACCCAGCTGGTTAAATTCTATATATGTCAGTTAATCTTTCAGTATCAAATTAAAATATGAGGAAAAACATATTAATAATCACAGGGCACTTTAATAAATGATACTCAACTTATTAAGGTAAGGATATTGAAGGAGTTACAAATTGATTCAAGAGAAATCTTCCTGGAGGCCATGAAAGCAATATGACAGAATTCTGCTTCTTTTAAAATCAATTAAATTAGTATATCGAAATAATGCATAAACTTAAGGATCAACCTTTGCACAGAACGCTCGTTCTGAAAAGACCGAATTTGCAGCACCTACTGAAATGAAGTAAATCTTATTTTTAAACTACATATTTAAATACTGGCATTTTATGGAAATTAAGACATAAATGAAATATGCTAAGAAAGTTACATTATCACTTAACACTATAAGTGATATGCTTTAAATCATATTAAAAATAAAAGTAAAATGCTGACCTAGAATTTTCTGTCAAATAACACTTAATTATAGCAATTCAGAATATTTAGATATAACTTTAGTCAAATTAGAAGTCTGTAGTCAAACACTTTCTCACTAAAAATGCCATATTTGTTCTAATGAAGAGAAGAAAAATAGTCCATTGCACTTGAACTACTTAGTTGAATTCTGCTATCTTTGTTTTAAAATTTTTATTTAATAAAATAAGGTTATTTTCTCTTTCCTAGGTAGAAGATGTAACCTCTCTAACAAATATTTAACTATGAACAATATATTGTGATAGATCACCTCTTTACTTGTAAATACTTGTACCTAAATTTTAAATACAGGAAAAAATATATACCTTAAATATATAGACACTAATCTCATGGTTATTATCATCAAACAGAAAAGCAGCAATTATGGAATTGTTTTGTTAACTCAGTGCACAGAGCTCATGAAATCAGAAATAAAAGGTCATATTGGGGGCCAGCCTCGGTGGCCTACTGGTCAAGTTTGGCATGCTCTGGTCAGTGGCCTGGGTTCGGTTCCTGGGCCCAGACTTACATTACTCGTCTGTTAGCGGCCATGCTGTGATGGTGGCTCACGTAAAAGGAAAAAAAGAGGAAGATTGGCAACGGATGTTAACTCAGGGTGAATCTTCCTCAAAAAAAAAAAAAGTTCATAGTGGGCCAAAGGATTATACATAGATTTTTTAAAAAAATTAATAACAACTTTATATACAACTGTTTTCACAGCTATTCATCTCACAATTCTCCATTGTTGACCAAAAGACCGATTCCACAACGGAAAAAGAAAGGAGACAAATAAAATGTAAAGTTATTTTCAATATTGAAAAACTGCTCCAAGCTCACATTTCTGTTGGTGAGACAGTAGCTTCATCTTCATACCCAGATAATAATACAATTCCATTCTACTCCTTTAAGCTTTCTGATATTTTTATCTATAACAAGAATCATTCAGAGCCAAATGCATATAGCTCTGTCTTTGACCACAACACTGATAAGTTTGCTTTTGTTTGAAAATATTAAAAATAAAAGAGAAAGACAAAGTTTTCCTAGCCATGAGAAAATAGACATCTGATTATAAGTTAGCCAAGAATTCCATGCAGTGGTTATATTGTTTCTCTTTAAGACCTTTTGACACAATATTTGATACAGTGTACAGGTTTCATGTATTAAACCATGTCTTGATATTTCACAAAATAAAGACAAGGAATGCTCTTCAGGCCCAACCTGACATGATTTGTCATTCTGCATTCAAAAATAAAATAGTTAATTCCTACTTTCTTTGAGCTTTCAGTTTTAAGTTAAAAATATGATCAGGGAATTATATATATATATTTTTTAACTTTTTTTTAATTGATGTTTTAATAGTTTATGAGAATTATATATTTTTTAATTCTTTATTCATACTAATCAAGGCATTTTTCTCCCTAATGACTAACATTTCTGTTAAACATAAGACAGGAAGATTATATTTAGACAATATAGTAAAAGTTCGTGCTTCCAAATCTTATGATATATAGTTCTGATATTTTCTTCATTTCTCCCATTTAAATGTTTCTACTTTATACCAAATAATAACAACAGTAGCTAACATTTATTGAGTGCTTTCTAAGTGCCAGGCACTTTACGTGATTTATATCATTTCTTCTCCACAAGGACCATTTGAGGTACTATTATCCCCTTATACACAAGGACATTGAGACTTACAGAATGGAAGTGATCAAACCAGAGTTATTAAACTAATAAGGAAGGGTGCTAGTCCAGGTTCTTGAACTATGCTCTCTGAGGTACAAGGTAGTGATAAATGATTTACTAATATTTCATGCATAGTTGATGAAAATAAGTTTCTCCATAAAATTGCATTATTTGCCTTGTCTTTCAGACACAAAATAATGCTTAACAGAAAGAAAACTCCAACATCCATTAAATGTATTGGAATAAAAAAAAATCCCATGTCCAAAAATAAGAACATGGCAAACCCAATCTGACCAACCTATATTAAATATTAATTGTTCCCTTAGCTTTTCTGCATCTGCATGGGTTTCACAAAGGACAAAAGAAATAATTGCACAGGGATTACATAAAGCCATATATTCTATTTATAAAACTGACTCGACATTGTCAGCACGCACTACAATGTCTTTAACATTATGATGATATTATAGTTGATATTTGCCTTTTAATAAAAGTATAAATCACTGTTTACTCTCTGAAGCTAACCTCACTCATGCTAAATTATTTATGTATCCATTTTAATATGTATTTTGCATCTGACAGGACAACTCTCCTTAGGACCCTTTTACTGACCCACCTGTCATTATGATGGGGTAAACAATGTCACCTTTCCCGTGCACAATGAATTACAAAGAAGTTGCAAAGTACACCATCCATCATGCTGGCACTAAGTAGGTTTTCGAAGTAGATCTCAGATATCACAACTGCTGTTTAGACTGTTACCAGAAAGCAAAAATTGGAAGCTTATACAAAACAGTCATATGATGAATGGATATGACAGCTCTTCAAAGAAAAGGGGCACTCCTCTTCTACAAATAACCTTGTCAAAAGCAAAGTAGTGGGGAGCTTTGCTGGCAGTCAGACTAGAATAATTTAAGAACTTGTTAATGGCTCTGCCTGATAGAAATTCATGCAAACACAGTGTACTCAAAATCAAAAAGTAGGTATGCCTGAATCATCAGTAGCAACCTCTCAAGCTTGATTTGAATTAGGGAATGGTCTGAAGAGATACAGAAAAATCACCAGTGTCCTATTAATTAGCATATGTGAGTTTCAATAATGCATCAGTCTAAAACATGTATATGAAATATATGCAAGTATTATATACGCATATAAAATAGTCACCTAGCAATTGCTATGCTTTTGAAAATCATAATATAGTTTAGTTTAAAAAATCAATATAACATTATATCCTTTATTGATATAGGTATTTAAATTATGTACTTAGTGTAATAGATTTGAATTATTAATATAATTCTAAAATAGTTATTGTCAGTGTCTTCATCTAATTTGCACGGTTAATTTCTCAAATTACGTTCTTCAAATACAAGGTGTTTGTTTTATCCATAATTGCATTTTAGTTCCTTTAAACACTACTCCCTTTTATTTAGGCCTAATATTTCAAACATGGAGTATATTTCTATATCTATAGCTAACTTTATTTCTTCCTTTTAATAGCTACTTTAAGTCTTTTTCAACACTTCTTTTTAAAAAATTTATATATAGTAGGAGGGTCCCAAAGTGACTTCTGACTTCATGGACATTTAAGTAATTCCATGATTCTGTAGTAGACCTTGGTTTTCTATTATACGAAACAAAGAGAAAATTTAAACATCTATAATTGATAAGAAAAATGTGTAGAAAACTCTCAGAGGTATGGTTACATAGGAACGTAAAAACCAATCCATGGGCCCAGTGGATTACTGAAGAGGGCCACGCTGAGGAAACGGCGACAGAAATTGTAGTTTCATGGCTTTTCCATATCACCTCAATCAAGGAATAATGAATGTTTGCCAGAGGAGCTTGAACAGCAAATAGATGGGAGTGATTCTAAGGATCCACTCAAGCTCCTGGGGTTTCGTTGTTCTGTGTTTTGGATATGCTTTTGAGATGACTGTGCTGGACTTGAATCAACTGGGATAAAGAGGAGGCTGGAAACGTGTGGGGCTTATGCAGGGTTGGGAGTCTGAGAGGAAATACGTGGGGTAACTTTGGAATCTTGACTTGAGATGGAGGCTTCCGAATCCAAAGAGTGCTGGCAGTCTCCCTCTGTTTTTACTAATACATGGATGTTTTTCCATTATTGCCTACCAGAAATAGTTGATATTAATCAAAGCAAATTAGATGAGTGTTACACTAGAAATACTGCAGACATTTAATACTGTATTAACTTTTAATTTAATAACTTTATTAATATAAGTTAATAATTTAGCCAGCCCTGGTGGTCCAGTGGTTAAGATTTGGTGCTCTCACCACTGTGACCCTGGTTTCTTTCCAGCTCAGAGAACCACACCACTCATCTGTCGGCTGTCATACCGTGGTGGCAGTGTCTTGCTGTGATGCTGAAAGCTAGGCCACTGGTATTTCAAATACCAGCAGGGTCACCCAACGTGGACAGGTCTCAGTGGAGCTTCCAAAGACAGACTAGGAAGAAGGTCCTGGCTGCCCAGTTCTGAAAAAACTGGCCATGAAATCCCTATGAATAGCATCAGAGCATTGTCTGATATAGCACTGGAAGGTGAGGGGATGGGGCAAAAAGACTAGGCAGGTTCTGCGATGCTGGGAGTCCGACTCACTGGGAGTTGGAATCCACTTCATGGCATTAACAACAAAAAACTTTTAATTAATGAAGGCTTTTTAAGGTGGTGTTGGTTATATATAGTCCTGCTAAAAGTCAGAGAAGGATACAGCACTAACCTACTGGTAAATTGCCTCTCACCACTCCACCCCTCAAAAAATAAAAACGGTACTAGGAAAAAGCATGTATTTCTGTAATTTTAAGTGATTTAAATATTTCATATACTAATCAGAGTTAATAAGGTAGATTCTTAAAAATCTGTGCCAATAATTAACAACAATCAGAAACAACATTATTTTATTCGTTACATAAGGCAATCTACAGTTTTATAAAAGTCTAAATGTACTTATTAAAATGATACTTTTACATAGAGACAGAAAATTTGTCTTAAAGGAAACTAGTGACCAATTATATATTGTATCTAACTGGTATATTGTCCTTACTACAGGCTAGGCTCTGTCCTCCCAGATTTACATATATTAGCTTATTTAATTCTCCCAACAACCTTATGAAGTTGGAACTATTATTATCCTCATCTCTGTTCGAGATGAACAAACTCAGCCCTAGATGGTTAAGTAACAGTGGGTAATTGGGGAGCTGAGATTTTAACCCAGTCCGTGTGGCTCTAGAAGCCATGCACTTAACCACGGGAGGGGGGGGGGCAAAAAACCAGCTAACCCAGAAAAAGTAAAGCAATAATCCACACCTGGATCCCTAGCTCATGTGTTTTCCATCAAGAAAGCAGAAGCACTGTATTTCAAATCTTAAGCGTGAGAACAATCACATCAATTTTCCACTTCATTCCTTGTGTGCGTACACAATCTCAAAACACAACCACCTCCATTTCTATTCTTTCTATCATACCAATCTATTAAAATTTGCCTCTTGAAAACCAAAGAATGAAATGAACTTGCACTATACAGACGAAGCAAAATGTGAATGACTCAGTCACACATTCAACACTTTTGAATTAAATTCTTCTAACATGTTTTCACTTTCAAAACATGACAAGAAAAGGGTAAGACAATCCAAATCTTCCTTCCCCTTTCCTGGCCCCTCCACACTGAGACTATTTAATGGTGACTTTTGTATGCTGCATCTTGCCTGTTAGTTCCATTTAGATGAAAGCTGTGGTTTTCTAATTCCATTTCACTGTAAATGGCAGAGACAAATGGTCACATTACCTCTAGAGCTCCTTTGGCAGAATAGGCTGCGTATGAGTAGATCAGATCTTGGCTGCTATGTTTTCTGGCTTCTTCGCTGCAGGGCTGGCCATTAGGGTGAAAGCACTGGCCGCTGCTGCTCAGAGTCACAGAGCTGGGAGAAGGGCCTGGCAGATTAAGCAGCACGGAGTAATTTACAAACTGTACATCTTCTAGGCCCAAAGAAGTCCACTGAGTCTTAATCTTCTTTGAAATTTCTGTGTCATCTTCACTTTTATACAGTTGTACAAAACTTCTGAAAGAAATTTAAAAAGCAAACTCTAAAAAAAAGAGAACACCTTTATTCTTTTGAGTTATGACTGTTCGATATATGAACAATTATTAATAGATGTGGGATATGAAAGATGAATGAGGGCACTACACAAGAAACTCACAGTTTGATAGAGGTGATGAGCTAGCACAGAAATTACACAAATCAAAGCAGGATGAATTAAGTTCTTAAATTAAGAACTAATAAAGCACTATGGGACTGCAGAGAAGAGAGTGATTAATGCCAGCTAGTTCTTTTATTAGTTTTGATCCTTCTATCGACATCAACATAATCCATTTAAAACTCAGTTCCAAACTAGGAGTCATGCTGGTTGAGACAGTTCTGTATTGTAGTTAATATGATTCCATACAAAGCTATGTAATTAATATATTGTTATTACTTTTTAAAATGAAACAGAGAACTCTTTTGATATGAATTAAATGCCAAATTACATTACGCTACGAGCACAATGAAATGCAATAAAATCAGGATTTCACAGTAAAACCAACCACAAATTGTCCAAACCAACGTGAAATTTTTGTATGTGCTTGCTGTAGTCTATATATTTATCCCTATACCTGTTCTGTAATCCACAATGCCGCTATCTACTGTTGCTTTTGAAATCCTAGAAGCCAGCCAAGTCTGTTAAAAAACATGTATAGAACCTAGAACGGAATCAGACATGGAAATTAAAAAATAATAATCCAATAAAGTTTTGTTTTGTTTGGGGCTGTAACGCAAAGGGATCAGCTTCCTTTCTGGCAAAAACGTATCTTCTTATAAGCATTTTATTGCTATCCAAACTATTACCTAAATACCTGGATATTTTGATATTATTATTTTTGCCCATCATATTATTTTTCCCACACATACTTGTTTTTTTTTTTGGTGAGGAAAATTAGCCCTGAGCTAACATCTGTTGCCAATCCTCCTCTTTTTGCCGAGGAAGATTGGCCCTGGGCTAACATCTGTGCCCATCTTCCTCTACTTTACATGTGGGATGCCGCCACAGCATGGCTTGATAAGCAGCGCATAGGTTCTGCGCCGGGATCCAAACCTGCAAACCCCAGCCTGCCGAAGTAGAGCGCACGAACTTAACCACTACGCCACCAGGCCGGCCCTCATACTTGCTTCTTTTAGTAGTCTATTTATTCAAGAACCCCAAAATGGAACACATCTGAAAGGAATAAGAAATACACACAATAGAAAAAAAATACATACAATGATATAGGAAAGCGTTACTGGAAACAAAAGGTAGGTCTGTTGACACAACTGAAAAGCTGGTCTATAGAGGAACATGCAATAAAAATTTCCCAGTGTTTTCTATCTTTTTAAGGCTATTTCTATTTTTTTTAAATATCTAGTTTGACCAATCATGACTGCCATGTAAATTTTATGGAAGAGCTGATTGGAAGAATTCTATTTTTTATTCTGAATAAGACTAGTCTGCCTTCTATCCTGTCCTTTTTTGAGGTGTAATTGACAAAAGAAATTGTATATATTTAAAGTGTACAACCCACATGATGATTTGATATACATGCACATTGTGAAATGATTATCACAATCAAATTAATTAACATACCCATCACCTCACATAGTTATCTTTGTGTGTGTGTGCGCGTGTGTTGAGAACGCTTAAGATCTACACTCTTAGCAAATTGCAAGTACACAGTGCAGTATTACCTATAGTCACCATACTATACATTAGATCCTCAGAACTTATTTATCTTATAACTGAAGGCTTATACCCTTTGACCAACATCTCCTCTTTCCCGGAGCCTCTGGCAACTATGATTCTACTCTGTTTCTACAAGTTCAACTTATTCCCTCCCCCACATATAAGTGATACTGTGCAGTATTCTGCCCTCTCAGTCTGGCCTATTGCACATATCATAGGGCCCCCAAGTTCATGTATGTTGTTGCAAATGGCATGATCTCCTTTTGTACAGTTGAATGATATTCCATTGTGTGTGTGTGTATACATATATCTATCTGTATACACATTTTCTTTATCCATTCATCCATCCATGAATACTTGGTTGTTTCCATGTCTTGACTATTGTGAAGAATGCTGCAATAAACATGGCAGTGCAGATCTCTCTTCTAGATACTGCTTTCATTTCCTTTGGATATGTACCCAGAAGCAGTATTGCGGGATCATACGGTAGTTCTATTTTCAATTGTTTGAAGAACCTCCATACTGTTTTCCGTAACGGCTGTACCAGTTTACATTCCCACCTACTGTGTACAAAGGTTAGCTTTTCTTCACATCCTCACCCGCATTTGTTATCTCTTGTCTTTTTGATAATAGACATACTAACAAGTGTGAGGCATTATCGCATTGTGGTTTTGTTGTTGGTTAGTGATGCTGAGCACCTTTCATGTATCTCTTGGTCACTTGTTTCTCTTCTTTGGAGAAATGTCTATTCACATCCTTTACCCATTTTTCAATTGGACTGTTTATGGTTTTTTCCTATTGAATTGTCTGAGTTCCTTATATATTTTAGATATTAATCCCTTATCAGATATACAGTGCGTAAATATTTTCTCCCATTCCATAATTGCGTTGTCATTTTGTTTGTTTCTTTTGTTATGAAGCTTTATTGTTTGATGTAGTCCCACTTGTTTATTTTTGCTTTGTTGCCTGTGCTTTCGTTGTGATATTAAAAAAAATTGAAAAGACCAATGTCAAGAAGTATTCCCTTTTGTTTTCTTTTAGAAGTATTGCAGTTTCAGGTCTTACATTTAAGTCTAGTCCATTTCAAGTTAACTTTTGTGAATGGTGTAATACAGGGGTCCAATTTCATTCTTTTGCATGTGAATATCCAAATTTCACAATACCATTTACTGAAGATATTATTGTTTCCTCATTGTGTATTCTTGGCTCCTTAGTCAAAAATTAAGTGAACATATATGTGTCGGTTTATTTCTGGGCTCTTTATTCTGTTCCATTGATCTATTTTTGATCATTGAATCTATATCAGTGATCACTTTTGACCAAATAGATCATTGATATGGTTTTATGCCAATACCATAACATTTTGATTACTATAGCCTCATAATATAGTTTGAAATCAGTAAGTGTAATGCCTCCAACTTTGTTCTTCTTATTCAAGATTGCTTTGGCTATTCAAGGTCTTTTGTGCTTTCACACAAATTTTAGGATTGTTTGTTCTATTTCCATGAAAAATGCCGTTAGAATTTTGATAGGGATTGAAATAAATCTGTAGATGGATTTGGGTAGTATGGACATTTTAACAATATTAATTCTTCTAATCCAAGAACATGAGATATCTTTCCATTTATTTGTGTATTTTTCAATTCTTTTATCAATGTTTTATAGTTTTCAGTGTACAGGACATTCACCTCCTTGGTTAAATTTATTCCTATGTCTTTTATTGTCTTTAATGCTATTGTAAATGGGATTGTTTTCTTAATTTCTTTTTCACATACTTTGTTGTTAGTGTGTAGCATTGCAATTGATTTTTTATGTTGATTTTGTATCCTGCAACTTTACTGAATTTGTTTCCTAGTTCTAATAGTTTTTTGGTGGAAGCTTTAAGGTTTTCTGTATATAAGATCATGTGATGTGCAAATAGACAATTTTACTTCTTTCTTTCCAAAATGGATAAATTTTATGTCTTTTCCTTGACTAATTGCTCTGGCTAGGACTTCTGATTCTATGTTGAACAAAAGTGGAGAGAGGGAGCATCCTTGTCTTGTTCCTGATCTTAGAGGTAAAGCTTTTAGCTCTTCACTGTTAAATATGACGTTAGCTGTGGGCTTATCACATACGGCATTTATGATGTTGAGATACATTCCTTCTATACCTAATTTGTTGAGAGTTTTTATCATGAAAGGGTGTTGAATTTTGTCATATGCTTTTTCTGCCTCTCAATAGATGATCATGTGATTTTTATCCTTCATTCTTTTAATATAGTGTATGAAGTTTATTGATTTGCATATTTTGAACTATCCTTGCATCCCAGGGATAGATCCCACTTGATCATGGTGTATGATCCTTTTAATATGCTGTTGAATTCTGTTTGCTAGTATTTCGTTGAGGATTTTTACATCTAGGTTCATCAGGGATATTGTTCTGTAATTTCCTTTTCTTGTAAAGTTCTTCTCTGGCTTCAGTATCAGAGTAATGCTGGCCTCATAAAATGTGTTTCAGTTTTTTGGAAGAGTTTGAGATGGACTGGCATTAATTCTTTTTTAAACGTTTGGTAGAATTCACCAGTAAAGCCATCTTCTCCTGGGCTTTTCTTTGTTGGGAGATTTTTGATTACTGATTTGATCTTCTTTCTAGTTATAGGTTTATTCAAATTTTCTATTTTCTTCATGATTCAGTCTTGGTAGGTTGTATGTTTCTAGGAATTTATTTATTTCTTCTAGGTTGTCCAATTTGTTGGCATACAATTGTTCATGGTAGTCTTTTGTGTTTCTTTTTATTTCTGTGTTGTCAGTTGTAATGTCTCCTTCATTTCTGATTTTGAGTCTTCTCTTTTTTCTTAGTTAGTCCAGCTAAAGGTTTGCCAATTTTGTTTCTTTTCAAAAACCAGCTCTTACTGTTGTTGATCTTTTCTATTGTTTTTCTAGTCTCTACTTCATTTATTTCTGCTCTGATCTTTGTTGTTTCTTTCCTTCTGTTAACTTTGGGCTTATTTGTTCTTTTTCTAGTTCCTTGAAGTACAAAGTTAGGTTGCTTATTTGAATATTTTTTCTTAATGTAGACATTTATCTCTATAAACTTCCTCTAGGAACTGCTTTTCCTGCATCCTCTATAAGTTTTGGTATGTCCTGTTTCCATTTCTGTTTGTCTCAAGATATTTTTTGATTTCCCTTTTGATTTCTTCCATGACACATTCGTTGTTCAGGAGTATGTTGTCCAATTTCTACATGTTTGTAAATTTTCCAGCTTTCTTCTCATTTTTGATTTCTAGTTTAATACCATTATGATCCGAAAAGATATTTGATATGATTTTAAACTTCTTAAATTTGTTAAGACTTGTTTTGTGACCTAACATATGATCTATCCTGGAGATGTACTGTGTGTGCTTGAGAAGAACGTGTATTCTGCTGCTGTTGGGTAGAATGTTCTGTATATGTCTGTTAGGTTCATTTGGTCTAAAGTGTAGTTCACATTCAATATTTTCTTATTGATTTTCTGTCTGGATGATATATCCATTGTTTAAAATGGGGTATTGAAGTCCTCTACTATTATTGAGTTGCTATCTATTTTTGCCTTCAGATCTGTTAATATTTGCTTAATGTAAAGGCTCCAATGTCAGGTGTATATACTTAGAATTATTATATGCTCTTGATGAATTGACCCCTTTATAATTATATAATGACTTTCTTTGTCTCTTTACAATTTTTGACGTAAGTCTATTTCATATGATATAAGATTGCAGGGGTCCTCAGTGGCCAAGGCTGTGGGTGTACACAGTAGAAGTGAGGGCTGTTGAGGCCTTTGGTGGCAATGGCTGCTGGGGACTCCCTGTATCTTTTTTTCCATGGGGACGTTGTGACCAAGGTGATTCCTCTTGGTGCCTGATCAGCTTGTGGCACCCTTGCAGTGGTGGTGGTATTGGCGTCTGAAGCATGAGCACCCATAGAGTAATCACAGAGCCAGGGTCTGGAGTGCAGGTGCTTATAGAGTGATAGTGGCTCCCAGGGTCCAGAGCACTGGTAACTCACAGTGGCAGTGGCTCTGGTGCTTCGGTCACATCACACAAGGAGTGGCAGCTATAGCTGGGTCTGAAGTGTAGGTGCCTGCAGAACAGTCATAGCTCCGGGGTCTGGGGGATGTGCATGGTTAGGTGGGTGGTGGCAGCCCTGGTCCCAGGGGCTATGCAACAGCAGCTCCTTCCGGGGGGTAGGGCACAGAAGTGTCTCCCTCTCCTGAAAGTCTGCAGTGGTGATGGCTTTTGGTTATCTCAGTGGTGACAGCTGCTGGTGTTCTCTGAGATCAGGCCACTGGAATCCATGCCAATGAGCATTATGAGGTCTTCCACTGTGAAAGCCGTAGCAAGTCTGTGGCTATCATGGAGGCTGTTGAAATCCTCAGTGGCAAAAAATTCTAGGGTCCTCCATAGAGCCAGCTGCTGGGGACCATGGTGGCAGCGACCACATGGTTGATACCAATAGCCTCCACATTTCTTGGTTCCTAGCCATCTCCAGATGTCTCAGCAAAGCTGATCGCTCCCATGAGCCTTTCTTTGCAGTTATGCTCCAGTTTTTACTCCACTGTGTTGCTGTAGGTTCTTAATTGAACTCTTGAGCGCTTCCAGGACTATTTTCATTCCTGGAAATAGGAAATATTTTCATTCCTGGAAATCTAATTGGTTTTTGTGGGGGGAGGAAGGCTGGTATCTCCTACGACCTCATCTTGCTCTCTACCCTTTTCTTTCATTGCTTTATCTGATCTCTGCCTCCCAACCTTCTTTCTTTACTGCTACTGCAGTTCTCTCAGTACTATTTGGACAGGACAGGTAAACTAATTGAGTTGAAACTTAACTCAGTTCGATGAGAACGTCTTTTAGAAAGGTGCATCAATAATGTTCTTTCATAATATGTATAGAGTTGCAGAATACACATTTTATTTAGGCAAATGTAGCTATATATGGTCAACATTAACAGAAAAAGAGAAGAGAAATTTAAATATTGCTTTAGATCTTGTTTGCTTCTCTACTCAGTTAGTTGATGAGCATAAATTACCAGTGAGTGAGAAACATATTTAATTGGCCATTTCTTTTGTGGGTCTCAGTTCCAAAGTGCTTTATCGTGTAAGCAACTCAACAAAACATTAAATGTCTCAAGATGTATATGTTATGCAACATGGTTTCAAAAGCCAAATCAAATACTTTTTTAGGGGCTCATCTGAAGTATCAATAATTTGTCCCAATGCTGGAGAACTCCTAAATATTATTCAGCACTAAGCTAAAATTACTGAGAGAGCAGAGATACGTATTCTTTATTTCACTTTCAATTTAAGGGTTATGTACTTTTTGCACTGTAATTTCATTTTTTAATATTATAAAAAATTTGAGTATATAAAGAATATGAAACATATATAGAGTATGAAGAATGAAAGAACAACCCAGCTTATAAAGTATAACATCTCCAATATTACTGAAGCCCCCTGGGTACTCTTTCCTTACTCCATCACTCACGCTGGCCCCCAGTATAAGCACCAATCTGATTTTTTTGCTTCTCATTGCCTTCTTTTTATAGATTTTATATATATGTATGTATATGTCCTTAACAATGCATCTCTTAGTTTTATGAGTTTTTACCTTTATATAATTGTATCTTATATATGTATTTTTTCCAGATTTATTGAGATACAATAGACATATAACATTACATAAGTTTAAGGTGTACAACATGTTAATTTGATACACTTATATATTGCAAAATGATTACCACCACAGGGTTAGCTAACACCTCCATCACATCACATAACTAACATTTCTTTTTTGTGGCAAGAACATTTAAGATCTGCTCTCTCAGCAATTTATAGAATGTTGATTATTGTTAATATATATATTCTTTTGTGATTTGCTTTTTTCACTTAGTATTAGGTTTCTGAGATTCCTCTGGGTTTATCGATTTCCTGAGATAAGTATTTTAAAATTGTTTCCAGTTTTTCACTACTGTAAACAATGCTGCATTGAACATTCTTGTTCATGTCTCCTAACAGACATATGCTAGAATTTCTCTAGGAAGACATGTCAAAATGCTTTTAAAAGGGTTTTGATCACGCCTTCGTGCTCTGCATAAGAGTTCTTATTCCTCCATTCCTCACCAACATCTGGTGTTGTCCATTATGTTACTTTCTTTTATATTTTGGCCAGTGTGGTAGGTATGAAATTGTACATCATTATTCGTTTAACTCAGAAATACCATTACTGGGTTGCAGCCCACCAGCATTATTTAAAGGTTCTATTTTCCATGTATCTAATTGTTGCTAACCAATGAGGATAAAATTGTATCCCATTGTGGCTTTAATTTCCATTTCCATGTTTACTAATGAGGATCTTTTCATGTATTATTTAGCTATCCATGTTCCCTTTTCTATGCAGACTGTGTCTTTTGCCCATATTTATGGAAGTTTTTGCATCTTCTGGATAATCCTTTTTAGGTCATATGTATGTCACTTATGTTCTCCCAGTTTTTGTCTTCTCTTTCATTTTCAGTGTCTTATTTTATCACTAATAGAAGTTTATAATTTTAACGTACATAATTTTTAATATATTGTAACAGTTTGCACATTCTTCTGAGGTACTTAAGAAACCTTTCTCAAAACTAAGATAATGAAATTCTCATTTTTTTTTCCTAAAAGTTTCAAAGACCTGTTTTTCACATTTCATTGTTTACCTGGAATATTTGTGTGTGTGTGTGTATGGTATGAGGTGAGAATCCAATATCACTTTTTTCCGCATGAATAACCAGCCTAGTACACTTGGTCATCCTTTTCACTAACGTGCAATGACAATTCTGTTGAATATAAATTTCCATAGTTGTGTGGGTCTGTCTGGGCTCTCGAATCGATTTCATTAGTCTTTTTGATCCATCTACATAATAATATGCTATTTTAATTATGATTACTCTATACTATGTTTTAATATTCAGAATGGCTATTCTTCCTATTTATTTTTCCTCAAGAATATCTTCATTACTTTTTTCCTTTTTCTCTTCCGTTCCAAGTTTGGAATGAGCTTATCAATTTCCTTGTCAAGACTGTGATTGAATTACATTGAGACTAAAGAACAATTTGAGGAGAAACGTCATCCTTATAATAAAATAACAATAAGTCCTTAATATTATCAAATATCAAGTCAATGCTAACAAAAAATGTTTTAAAATTAATATATTTTTCTGCTTATTGCTAGTGTAGAGGAATACTAGTCTGCTGTTCTATTAAGTAATCACGCTAAACTCTCTAATTATATTTTTTTCTTTGAGTTTTCTATATAAAAAAATTATATGATAAGCAAATAATGAAGGCTTCGTTACTTCCTTTCTAGTCATTTATAGATTACATTACTCTTTTTTGGATTACTATACAGGTGAAACCTCCAGAAAATATTTAATAAAATATTTAATAAGATGTGATAATGCAGATCTATGTTGTTTTCTAAATATCAGGGTAAAGATATTCCTCCCATTTCTATTTTGATAAGAGATGTTTTATAAATGGATATTGAATTTTATCACAAATTCTGATGTGTTGATTAAGACAATCATATTATCCTTTTCTTTAATATGGTAGATTAAATTAAGTGATTTTTTAGCATTAAATCAAATTTTCATTCCTAAGATTAACTCTATTTAGAATGCATTATAATTTTTAGCTGCTATGTGGTTTATTTTGCCAACATCTTGTTCACAATTTTCATGTCTGTTTCTAATAAATGAAGTGGGTATGCAATGTTCCTTTCAGGCATCATTTCTGTCTAATTTTGATTCGAAGTTATACAAACCTCATAAAATGAGATAGAGAATGCTCCCTCTTGATTTGTTCTCTGAAAGAGTTTGATTATAATTTTTGAAAGACAGAAATTATTCTTAAACTAAAAATTGTCTGTACTCGATGTTCTTATTATGAGAGAACTATGAACTGCTGACTCAATGTCTTTAATTCTATAGGAGTTTTATTATTTCTTCTGTGAATCACAGCTCTCTCATTGTTCCCTGTGCCACCTGCTAACAATCCTCCAAGTTCTAGGTTTCTGGCTTCATCACTTGCCACAGTAGTCTCTCCTAAGTTTTGGTTCCCTTCAGGATTTCTCTTACTGTCATGTCAGCTCAGGATAGTAGTGTTTTAAAGGAGGCTTATTATAATGTATACAGCATCTATACGTTTTTCAGAGTAACTATTTAAAAATACTTGATAGTCTAATGGTTAAGATTCAGCACTCTCACCGCCACGGCCAGGTTCCTTTCCCAATCAGGGAACCACACCACCCATCTGTCGGTTGTCATACGGTGGTGGCTGTGTGTTGCTGTGATGCTGAAAGCTATACCACTGGGATTTCAAATACCAGCAGGGTCCCCATGGTGTACAGGTTTCAGTGGAGCTTCCAGACTAAGACAGACTAGGAGGAAGGACCTGGCCACACACTTCTGGAAAAACTGGCCATGAAAACTCTATGAATAGCAGCGGACTATTATCTGATATAGCACCAGAAGGTGAGAGGATGGTGCAAAAAGACTGGGCAGGGCTCTGCTCTGCTGTACACAGGGTCGCTAGGAGTTGGAATTGACTCTACACCACTAACAACAAATTTAAAAATACTACCAAAAACAGAAATGCTCTAACTTGAGTACCTAACTCCTGTGTAAGACACGATTTCTTTGTAAGTACTGATTGCTATTCCCACAACATCCAAGCGGGAAAACTCTAGAAAAGCAGCTAAGAATTATAATCCAAATTCCTGCTTCTTCCACAGACTTATAATGTAGATATTTGTTCAAACTTGATCGATATCATTTTGCACATTATCTCTACCTGACAGAGATTAGATTATTCAAATTTTGCGTACCATGATGGTTGACTGGATCTAAGGGACTATGAGAACCCCTTTATAGTAATCTGAAGAGTACCACGACATCAATATAAAAATGGATCCTAAAATATGTTAACAAAGTTTTTGTTTATACATGGTTATAAAATTAGTAGTTTTTAAAAAATGATTGAAGAAACACTATTTCTTAATAAACATTGCCTAACATTCCAAGTAATTAATAATGAGTTAATAAATACGTGTTCAAGTCCAATCTTCCTAAGACTACTTTTTAATTCTGCTGCCTTGAAAACTATATTTTAAATTTATCCAATTGTTTATACTGATACTGTCCCCCCCAAAAAAAGATTTAAAGAGGCCATATGAGCTCCATCTTCTGAAATTATGTAACCTTTAAATCTAAAGTTTTAAAATCAATCAGTGTTCATTACGACAAAGTCTTGTTGATACAAATGGTTTGGTCAAAGAATTCTATTCATTAAGCAGTCGAATCACTTAGAATGTTAAAATTTCTAGATTTTATTGAGAATTTCCAGTTTTTCTTAACTTTTTTTCCCCACAATAAATATTTTGGGATTTATGGTAAACAGTTCTGTTATAATTGGGCAGTTTGCTATATAGGTTTGTTGCCAGACAAGAAATGAGCAGTACTGATGTTGGTGTATTTCTGACATAAACTATTCCTACTGGGTTGGAACCTAATCTAGTGAACCTAATGAATAATCCAGGATTCTTGAACCGCTGACAAGAAAAGATTGGCAGGGGGTAGTGGATGAAGGGAGATGGGAGCTTTGGGAGGAGTAGGACAGAGAGTAGAAAGATTCTGGATTTTGGATTCAGCAAAAGAGGGCTTAAATTCTGGTTCTCACATACAAGCTAGATGACCTTGTGCATATCAGTATCTTTTGAGCCTCAGTTTCGACAGTATAATATGTTGAATGGTAATATTTTATGTTTTGGGGGAGAGCGTTAAATGAGATAACATATGTAAAGCTCTTAGCACAGTCTCTAGCACCTCCAGGTACCTAATAAATGTTACTTTTCACTCTTTCTTTCCTAAATGATCTGTCCCAAGCACTGAAACAGGATTAACAGCATCTACTTCACTGCAAGCCCTGCATCAGAATACATACGTGAACTTAACCTCAATTCATGGTTGGAATTATAAAGCCCTATTTGCCATCTTTCTCTTCTTTCTTCTGAAAAAGTCCATGATATTTGAATATATGGACACATATTTGAATTCTAGACACTGGGTTCAAATTTTCATATATTTTCTTCTTTCCTACAGGTCATTAACAGTTAAGGACTGGAGCACAGTGGAAAAATTAAGCTCAGAACCAAGAATCTCAGATTATTGATTACTTATTCTTCACAGAAAAATTAAAATCATCTCCCTTTAGAAGCTTTTATTTTTTTCTTATTATGTAACTAATGTATATTTACTGCAGAAAGAAAAAAAGTAGAAAACACGAATAAGCAAAAAGTTTAACAAAAGAATGCAAGAAAATGATCCCAACAGGAAAATACTCTGCTGGTAATCAAAAAACTGGATTACCAATTGGCAAAACTGAATTCACAATCCAAATGCTTTTGAAAATAAACATCCATAATTGCTACTGCTGCTTATATTGTCACCATTACCAACATTTTCTGAGAGTCTGCTCTGTGCTAGCCATTGTTTTAGGTGGTTTATATTCATAAGCTCCAATCCTGCACACAAAATTTGAAGTTATTTAAAATGAGCCTAGAAAAGAATTAGAATAATTCTCAAGTTTTAAGGAAGGAGATCTAAAATTTGCCTCTCTGCCCTGGCCCAAGCCAAATAGCTGAACCTCATGAGGTGACTTTCTAGTCCGGTAGTTCCCAAAGTGTGGTCTGAAATCCCTGAGGCCTCCTCAGGCATCTATGAGATCATCACAGTTACTTTGTAATAATACTAGAACATTATTTGCCTTTTTCACTGTGTTGAAGTATACACTAATGATGCGAAATCAGCGGGGGATAAAACTACTGGCCTTTTGGCACAAATAAAGACAGTGACAACAAACTTAAGTAATAGTCATTGAATTCTCCGCTATCATTCACTTGCAGAAAAAAAAGTTATTTTCAGTTAAGATTAATATTGACGAATCTATAAAACTTACTAATTGTATTAAGTCTCAAACTTGAGCACACGTCTTTTTAATAATCTTTGTTGTGAAATGGGAAGTGTGCATAACCACTTCTGCTGCATACTGAAGAGTAATAGCCTCTGGAAAAAGCACTTGCATGAGTTGTGGCTGATCTAGTACTCCTTTTCATGAAAAATCATTTTTACTTGAAATAATTACAGACAAACTGTGGTAGATCAGACTTCAGTATTGGGAGACATTTCTCAAAAATAAGCAAAGTAGGACTTCAAGAAAATAACTGATAGTTTTTGTCACCATTAAAAATATTTAAAGTTTGGAGTAGAAATTTTGGAAAATTTGCATTTGTCACAATGAGCTTCACAGATTTTCCATACATAAACATGTTTCTGATGAGATCAGTGGTAGTGTGAATAAATATGATTTTTTTTATATTATATAATGAAATATATCCACATTAGGAAGATCTACATAACTCAGTGAAGGAATATTTTCCAAAAGAGCAATGTATGGTGCAAAATCATGCATGGAAAAAAGACCCAATTAAATGTAAGATGGGCCATTTTATTTTAATATTATAAAGTATGAAAAGTTTATTGACATGGTTTCAGATTCCACATTGCAACTAACTACTGAGTAACTACTACTTGTCAAGTTTTGGTACAATTTTGAATATTCACAATTCCTGAAAAGGCTTTTAAAATATATCACCCTTTTCCAACTACAGATGTGTGTAAGGCTAGATTTTCTTTACATACTTCAGCTAAAAACAACATATTGCAACAGACTGAATACAGAAGCAGATGTTGAGAATCCAGTAGTCTTCTCGTAAGCCAGACATTAAAGAGATTTGAAAAATATAAAACACATGCCAATCTTCTCACTAATTTTTTCTTTAAAAAATAGTTTCATGTTTTATTTTTGTTAACATCTTCTGGGTTTTTAAATTATTTTTAAGTAAATCTTATAAAAGTTTCTTAGTTTTAATTCTAATATAGTAAATACAGACATATATAACCTTCATAAACAAACTCTTAGGAAATCTCAATAATGTTGAAAATTGTGAAGGAGTGCTGAGACTAAAACATCTGAGAATCACTGCTTTAGTCCATGTTTAATTGTAGACTGTAATGAGAGATGGCTAGAAATATCTACGAATACACTAAATAATAAGCATTTCCCTGGTCCTGAATATAAAGATGCCAGTTAATGAAGGCTAGCAAAGCAAGCTGACAGATCAAGTCTGAAGGACAAATTAATAAGCAAAGTTTCAGAGAACTGTAAGTTTTCTAGTAAGAACAGAGATGGCGAACATTTCTGGAATCTAGGTCAAAGATGTCTTTTTGTGCTTGTGTGTCTAGGTTCATACTATCAGCTACACATCAGCGAGGCTAACCTGGTTGATGAAAGTACAAACAGAAGGCCAATATATGCCCAGATTGAGGGAGAAACAAAAATATTATCAAATATCTCTTTCACCATTGAATATGATGATATATTCAATATATCTTTCATCATTGAATATCTACTATGTACAAGGAAATGTAAAAGCTCCCATCTGCCAGAATCCGGCCAAACTATCTTAACCAATTTGGCACTTGGTCAAGTCTCAGTTTGTACTGCCCCATGCACATTTTCTGGACTTTGCCATTGGTTACCTATCCTTACTCTCACATTCATTCATTTTTTCCTCCCAAAAATAATCACTGAATATATACTGTGTGGCAGCCACTGTGTCGCTGTTGCAGATAAGCAGTTAAACCAAACAGAGAAAACTCTCTGATCACCAGTTAAGTGAGACAAGCTTTAAAATTTATAAAGCAAAATTTGAAAGTACAAAGAAAATATCCAAATTCACAATCACAGTTGGAAATTTTAACAAACCCCTCTCAGTAACTGATAGAATAAGCAGAAAAAGAAGTTATTCAAGATGACTTTAATAACCTAATTTTAAAAATTCATCAATTTGATATATATGGAAAACTATACCCAACAACTTCATAAGTACACGTGGAATGTTTACTAAAATTGCCTATATGGTAGGCCATAAAACAAGTCTCAAAAAACTTCAAAACACTAAAATCGTAGAGACTATATGCTCTAAACAGTCAAATTAGGTTAGAAACCAATAACAAAAATATAAGCAGAAAATTCTAGTTGCTTGGAAATTAATCCTTCTAAATAACCAATAAGTCAAATATGAAATTAAAATAGAATATATTTTTAAATGAAGATAATGAAAATATGACATAGCAGTACTTGTGGAAAGCAGCTAAAGCAGTGCTTAGAGAAAAACGTATTGCTGTAAACAAATATATAAGAAGGCAAAAAGTCAATGACTTAGTTTCAGTTACAATAAAGTAGAAAAGTAACAGCAAAATAAACTCAAATGAAATTTAAAAGAAAAAATAATCAAAATAAGAACAAAAATGAATGAAATAGAAAACAAATATACAGAAGAAAAAAATTTCTGGACTCTCCGATATGCATTTTGCGTATTTCTTTTTTATATAACTCATGAGTTTTTAATAAATATCCTTTATCAAATTATCTACTATGAAACATTTGCATAATATATGAATTACATAATATATGAATACCTAAAAAGTATGCTTTATTTTATCCTAAAAATTTAGCCAGCAAAGAACTGAAATATACCATAACAATTTTCAGAAATTTGGTCAGCCTACTCATTAATCATAGTTAAATTAACACAGACATCACCCATTCGTATTTCCCTGCCTTTTTCATAGTCCCCACCATTTATATGGCTTCTATCTACATAAACTATAATTCAATTCCTCTCATTAGCCTATACATTTGGAATTTCCTAACAAACTCCAATGAAGACAAAAACCCAGAGATAATAGAAGGAAACGTAAGTGAAACAAACTAATTCTTTAGAGTGCATTACTTCAAATCTTTGTTTTAATTCTTGGACATATGGGCACAAGCTTATTTTCATATGGGTTCCTGGTTGCTCAAGTCCATATAAAACTTACTTAAGTTGGTATATAGTTAAAACTAGAGCTCTGATTTTTCTCATGGTCACTGCTCTTTCCACGGCCATGATAATGTTACATAATTATATGGAACTCTGTTAAGCTGTGAGAAATAAGTACCAACCAAGCAACTTCTGTTAATTGCCACCTTCAGTACTACTTTTCATGGATGGCCAGCAGACTATTTTTAGAGTCTTTAAAAATATATGCACATATTTCCAAATTAAATCATGCTGTTTGGGAATACTTGAACTAATTTTTAGTCCATGTGAAATTAACAGAACAAAACATTTAATTTGAGTACTAAGCAAGAAAGTGGTACATAGCAGAGTTGCTTCTTTTGCTTGTTATTTTTGGAAAAACAAAGCTGTTGAGGACTGCAAACTGGAAATGAGCACAGGCTGTTGCTGGGCAGGCTTTCCTCAATATTTCTCTCAAAGAACTGAAATGTCCTTATTTTTATATTCTCCTATACCTCCCTCTGTAGGTTGTGGGTATATGTGCCTAGCTGGGCTATATCAGCACATATATAACCAGAGATAAACGAAGGGGACAAAATTGTTCTGATTTTTTTCTGAATTCAATTATGGTGTAGACATAACCTGAAAACAGTAATATGCAAAACACCTAAAGCATGTGAGAATCAATGTTTTAGATATATTCCAGAGGTTGAAATTTGTTTCCTTCAAACTGAATTTGGTGTGCCCATATCTTGTGTTTTACTAACATTTAAAATTGGGAGTTTTTAAAACTTCAGAATTTCTGATTCTTTTTTCTCCTTTTCTTTTCTGGTCTCAGTTTTTAATTTGAAGATCTGACATCATTGGTCTAGAATTCTTGCTTCTCAATAATCTGCTGGAATGCAAGAGTACTTATCTATTTTAGATGGGGCATAAGCTCTGCATTTCACTACATACTTCCATCCACAATAGTCTAGCACTTACTCACTGCATTTATTTTTCATTATCTAGTTGACCCATGTAGGCTTTTTAGTTTTTTGACCTCTGTCCTTACAATATATACTTTAGAAAGGTAGCAATTGCAAATAATTATCTACTTTTCTATGAATTTGTTGCAACTATTTGCATCTATCTTTAAATGAAGAGTATTTTTATACTCTCAAGACCTCATTAAGCCTGAGGTAATTCAACTTATTTCCTAAAAACTAATGGAATCAACAATTATGCTAAAGAAAACAGCCACAGCAAAATTTAATTTTGTTTTAATATTTATGACACTGATGCATGTAAAGAGATGAGGGAATGGGGAATCGGGTATGAAATATTTATAGTTGGTCATCTTTTTTCACGACTGCATTTATACTATTTCTTGTCATACTAAAAGTCAAAAAAGAATTTTACAAATCAAATAAGAAGTCAGGCAATACACTTGTGACAGATTATCGGCAGGCCGGAAAATGCATTTAAGTTATCTTTGGAAAGGATGATTACAAACTGGCACTAAAATTATTCATCCATTAAGGAGCTACTGACATGTCATCATGTCATAAAATTAATAGAAAAGAAATCATTCTATTTAGAGATAATTCCACTTAGTCCTACATTTTTCTCCAGGAATATGTTTATTACCACCCAGCCTGTTGGTCTGACTAGACCAATCCTCACAGTCTTACTTCTTCTTGTCCTATTCGAAAGAATTGTTTTAATTATAAAAAGAATTGGGCCCAGAATTGATAGATTTTTTCAGAGTTTTTCAATGGAATGAGTGTGGAGTGGCTTGTATGGCAAGAAATCAAGAGCTGAATTGATGAATCAGGGGTATGGAGACAACCATATCCCCTCCAAGAATGTGAGGTCATCAACTAAAATGACTTTTGACTTAGTGGTTAGGGGGCATTGTGTGCAGAATTTCTGAGGCCAGACATTAAGGAAGCTACGGAAACAGCCTGAGAGGTGGCCAGAGCCTGGTGATGAGAAACCTCAAACTGGACAATGGGCAAAAATCTAGGTAAGCAGTCAATTGTCAGGTAATTAGACAGCAGGTAGCAAGACTCCTGCACGTGTTTCTAATTCTGAGGCAGGTCTTTAGTCCCTGGGCAGACAAGAGTAAGAAATGCAAGGAAAAATGCCAGGAAGGGAAGGGCCAAGTGATGCATCAGAACCATGATTCAAGAATTGGCATTTTATTAAAGGAAAAGAGACAAAATATCAACATGGGAGAAAAGCAAAATTTTCTTGGTGATACTTCTCTGATTATTGATGAACTAGCACTAATAAGAATGATGATTTTTCCATATGCACATCAACCCTGAAAAGTATTGGCACTACAATACTAGAGAGAGGAAACTGAGATTGAGAAACGTCAAGTTAGAGACTCTCATATCTCTCCTTAATAGTGACTAATCTCAGAGACTGATGGTGATTTGACTGCATGTAGACATCAAGTAACTTCAGCAGGGGAAGAAGAGAGTCATCATTGCTGGGAACCACTAATGAGCTCATATACAGGAAAGCAATTTGTATAATCTAAAGTAACAAAAACACAAAAAGAATTAGTAAACCCCATTAATTGACAAAAATACACTGCATATTTGTGCATTGTGAAGTAACGACCACAACAAAACCAAGCATTTATGTATAAGGATCCAAATTAACCCACGAAAATATTATACTGAATTGCAGGTCCTAGTGGTTAGGGCCTGAATTAACAAGCAATGCGTGCAAATGAAGTCATATCCTTATTAATTACATTTCATTTTGATATCTACATAGTCTAAAGTAAGAATAAACAAAACTAGTTCAAATTTCATTCTTAATATCTGTACTACCTTCAGAGTTCTATCAAACAGCACAAAAATATGTTTGTTGTCTCTTGAAGACTCTATAAAAAAAATGGTTTTCTCATGACATCTGATTTTTACTTTTCAGGGGTCAGCCAAAGAAGACTGATGATAAGCAACACCCTAACTCACCTAACGCTCCAACAGAACATGAATAGATCCATCAAAACTAAATCAGTAACTGACATTTGTACAAAACATCCAATTAATCCAAAGGTTTACAGCCTCTGAAGACAAATAACTGTCAGGAAGCCATCCTTTACTAAAAATACGTTTCATCCAAAAGACACAGAATGATTTCCAGCTCTGCTGTGAAAGCCAACACAATGGCAACGACTGATTTCCAAGAAGTGTGTCTAATTTTCTATGATTTTTATGTAAATTATAAATTCAATACTTCGATTTATTAGGCAAAAATGCTGTCAAATATATGACAATAACCATAACCTCTCTACATAAGAGCAATGTCAGTGTTTCTTCCCAAAATGTTTTGACGTTTATTTTGAAAAATAATTTCAGTTATTTATATAAAATAGGCATTTTGGCTCACATTGAGTATATATTTCTTGTAACATTTGATAATGGAGTTCTATTTTCAGATTTTCACAAGACTTTCTTGCCATTACTTTTATAAAACCATGATGGAGCACTGCATTTTGATTTAACCTTAAGTGCCCCCTCTTACAGTTCATAGGTATAGAGTTACAAAGTAAATGAGATATTCCACTTAATATGAGAAGGGGGAATGCAGTGATGGGAATTAAAAGTATGGTTCTGGAGACAAAATGTGTTCAAATCTCTATTCTACCACATGCTAATTCAATGAACTTGGGCAGGTTATTAAAGCTCTTTAAGCCTCAGTTGCTTCACTAGAAAATGGAGATAATAATAGTACATACATTATTAAGTTGCTACCATTAAATACGCTAATCCCTATAAAGGATTCAGCTCAGTGACTACTCAGTTCTCATCCATTGCTCAATCCATCACACTCTGTCTTCTGTCCCTACTACACTACATAAATGCATAGTACCTATCCAGATTGTTCTTGCCCATGTCGAGAGTAGATACATATCATTCATAGGTCTCCATGCCTTCAGTAGCTACAAGTATTGATTATGATATATCAATTTGCTAATATCTTGTGAACATCTAATTGTTGACTAGCAGATAGCACTTGTTCTTATGTGACCTGGCCCCTGTAAAACACATGAGCCGAGGAAAGACTCCAGACATGGGAAGCAGATATTTTGTTTTGAGGCCATAACTTCCCTACAATCTCCCTTATTGTCCATAAGACAAAGCCCCATACCTATTTTTCAGTATTTGGGTTTGGTCACAGCCTTGTCCCCACTTTCATTTCTAATCTGATCTACTGCAGGACTCCCACCTGTTGGATGATTCAGAGGCAGCACACCACAGTATTTAACAATAAGAATTGGAGGGCCGGCCCCATGGCTCAGCGGTTAAGTGCGCGCGCTCCACTTTGGCGGCCCGGGGTTCGGATCCCAGGCGCGCACAGATGCACTGCTTGTCAAGCCATGCTATGGCGGCGTCCCATATAAAGTGGAGGAAGATGGGCACAGATGTTACCTCAGGGCCAGTCTTCCTCAGCAAAAAGAGGAGGATTGGCGACAGATGTTAGCTCAGGGCTAATCTTCCTCAAAAATAAAAGAGTAAGAATTGGGAGCCAGCCTGGCCTAGGTTCTCCTACTGTCCAGATAATGATAACTTGAACAAGTTATTTAACCTTTTAGAACCTCAAATGCCTCATAATCGATTATTCCTACTTCACTGAACTGCTGTTAAAATCAAAAGTGAATTTTGTAAACTGCTTACCACACTGTAGGCATACCAGAAGCACTCATAAGTAGTTTCTACCTGAGGCTTGCACTGAACTTCTGCCAGGTCTACCCATCACCTGAGGCTGCTATGCTCACTGCCATCACCACTACCTGCTCTAGGAAGCCATTTCTGCACAGGGCAGCCCACTCTAAGGAATCTGTCCTCCAAACACTGGGCATCTGGCTTTTAAAGAATTACACAGTCCTCTATGGTTATTTAAATATTTCACCTGAACTTTTAAAATTAGCAGATTTTTGTTATTTCTCTAAGTGCAGAAATAGGCTTTTAAATTTCTTTTACAGCAGCTCATTGCTTGAAAAGCTGACTTAAAATTTTCTTCATAGTAGGTAATCAATAAATCAATGCTGAGTGAAGGGAGAGAGTAAAGAAGGAAAGAAGAGGGGAAAGGAGGGAGAGAGAGAGAAGGGAGGGAAGGAGGAGGGGGAAAAGGGAAGGAGGAAAGAAGGAAAAAATGAAGGAAGAAATTAATTTGCAATGCGTGGCTTTACCCAATTCCTGGTGTGTGTCATTACCTATACCTGGAAATACACACTGTTTTCCCCTATGATTTCTCCAAAAGAAGACCTTGCATATTTTCAGAAGATTTGATTTTACCCTAGAATCAAACTGTAATACGATTTAAACCGAATAGACTCTTTTAGCTTTGTTTTCTTTTATATGTTACAAGTTAGTAGAATATAACTCATTTTTTCATCTTATAATGGCTTGATTAATTAGCTGTTTTAGAGCAATGTGATTGTCAGTTGGTAGTTCCCTAGTGTGTAGATGTTCTTCAAAATATATTTGAAATAGACTAGCATTTATTTGCTTTCTTCATGGACATAGACACCATATAGGAATCTTACTACTGAAAGTAATACGAACAATTCTAGATTGATGTGTTTCCTCTGTTCTACTTCCACTTCTATTATTTTTCAGGGGAGGCTAATAAACTGTCCTTTAAATTAGTCTCTTGAAAGAGAAAAAGGAACGTTGAAATAGTTAACTATAGATGTGTCTGAGTAATGTCAAATATTCTGATAAAAAATAGCCAACATGTGGCTATTTCATTGTGTTTAAGCAGAATACAAGAGGGATTGAATTTCCCCTTTGCATCAGTATGGCTGGCATCACAAAATGAGAGGACTGGCTATTCTTGGGTTATGCAAATATTTTTGTAAAAGGATACTTCTTATTTTAAGAACAAACCTTGTAAAATCAGAACGTTTCCTAGTGCATATGTTTTCCAGTAAGAAACATAATTGCACATTAGAATGTGTTAATTTTACATTTAACTCATTTGTTAATCAAGTAACTCCCATAGATCTAAACACTTGACACCAGAAAGCATGAAGCAATATATCCCAGATCCACGGTAATGATGCTGTCATTTCAGGGAATGTATGACACTATATAAATATGGTTGAAGAATCTGTAGGAATGGCACACACTATTTTGTAATAAAAGTAATATGTAGTTGTTTTAAATACAAGGTTACTTTGTTATAAAATAGAAGCAAGTTTCTAAAAGGAAGGCAAATAGATTACGTCTAAATAGAATAGCCTAGATTTAATAGGCAATGTCAGCCTTAGATCAAAAATAATCACTGAGCTACTTTTCCTTGGATTTCTTTTATTATTTCCATCTGGACTGCCTTTCCCCCAAACTTGCACTACTCAAACTCTGCCCATTAGTCAAGTTCCTGTTCCCCAAGAGCATGAGCATAAAGCGTAATAAGGATTCTGGAGTACCCTTGTTATTTGTTTTTGTTTTTTTTTTCCCAGGCAGTTTCAATAGATTAAATTAAAATGTGCTTCCCTTCAGATTGAAGCACTCCACTCCACCCCCCAGCCTTACTAAAATAAATTGCTCTATTTCAAACTTTTAATCTCTTGGCCTAATTAAGGGATTTCTATCCTGGTTAGAATAGAAAGGATGTTCAGAACTAATGGGCCCTTTTGTTTAAAATGTTAGATTTAATTTCCTGTGAATAAAATTTTACAACATGGAAAACATTAGATCTTATTATTGAAACACTAGTCAGGTATGGTAATTATGGCAAATGCTTATAAATAAATAAATCCTGCTCAGCCCCTATAATTAGAGTTATAAAGGTAGCTAAGGTACAAAATAAATATTTCAATATTTCAACATTTGTAAATTTAAGATATTTTAAAAATGATATAGTCAGTATGGCATACTAGAACACTGGATTAGGAATCATGGACCTAGGAGCTAATATATATATTTTTTTACCTTTATACTTAATTTTATATACATATATAATCATGTAAAATTAGGATTTTTTTTTTACTTTTCCCTTTTTTGTATTTTTCTCTTTTCCCTTTTGCTTGTTTTGCCTTCCTCCTGTCCAGTCACATCACCCTATCCCATATTCCAAGTTAACAACTTATGTATTCTTCATATATAAATGAATATATAATTACGTAATATGTATTATTATGTGTTCCCCTGTATTTTCTCCTAGAAAACACACACATACGTATACATGCACATAACATACACAAACCTATATATAAACTGTTACACAACAAAAAAGGTGAGATCAAAATATACACATTTTTCTATGTTCTGCTTATCATACTCAGTTTCATCTCTTGGAAATCCTTCCAAATCATCCGGAACGTTTCTTATTATTAATTTTTTTTTCACTGATTTGCAAAACTAATATTTTACGCTTTATGGTGTACTATATTTAATCATTCTTCTATTGATTCTCATTAACTTCATTTTTAGTTTTTCCACTAATATGAAATTAACATCCTTGTACATGTTTTATGTAAGAGGAAATTTTTTCTTTTTTTACACACCATATTTCCAGAAGTGAGATTGTTGAGTATACATTTATCCTTGCATTGCCCTGAAAACTACAAAGTTTAGGTAGTATCTTTTCACATTTTGTTTGGCCATTAAGATTTGCTCTTCTGTGAATGCCCTATTCAATCCTTGGCTAGTTTTTCTTTTGGTTTGACTTTTTCTTGCAAATTTGAAATGTCTCTCTGCACATTATAGAAACCAGCCCTATTTGTGTCAATAGTATTGCAATTTTTAATATCTTTTACTACATTTTATGACAATTTTAATATATTTGACTAAATTTATAGAATTAAGCGTGTTACTATTTCTTTTCTAGTTTCTGGGCTTCCCCTAGTAGGTTAAGACTCCCTTACTGCTATATTGAAAATACAGACTGCTAGATTTTTTTCTAAAATTTTTCTAATAATTATTTTAAATATTTTGCACATGAGTGTGTTAATCTTTTTGGAAATTTATTTGTACATGGTTTAGTTTAAAATTCCAACTTTATTTTGGGATAGCTTACCCATTTTACAAAGCCGTTTATTAACAAATTTCTCCATTAGCTACCAAACTGAAATATTACCTTTATTTAAAAAAAAAAAAATCCTTATTTTTAACATCATCCTTTACTGGATTTTCTATTCTGTCCCATAATTTTTTTTAATCTACTTATATACCATTTTTATCTGGATTTTATTTCAGTGTCATTTTTAGAATGTTTATTTGCAAGGCAAATCTCCAACATTATTATCCTTTTTCAGAATTTCCTTGGCTTGTTCATGTATTTATTCTTCCACATAAAGTTTAGGAAATTTTTTCCAATTAATAAAAAAAAAAAACTGTTAGAATTCTAAATAGAGCTGCATTAAAATTATACGGTGATTTCAGCATAATTTATATGTTTGATAATAAATCTTCCCATAAATAAAGACAATTGTCTTTCTATTTAACCAAACCTTAATTTATACTCTTCAAAAGATTTTTATAGTTCTCTAAAAATAAATATACCACTGTTTTCTTACTAAAATATTTTATCGGTTTACTATTGAGAATTAAATATCCCAAATCTTACTGCTCATTACTTATATATATAAAATATAACTTGTTTTTCTCTATTTATTATGTATTTAGGTACTTCATCAAGCTCATTGTATACTTTAGAATCATTTGGGTTTTCTTAGTATATGACATTATCATCAGCAAAAAGAGGCAGGTGTATCTATTTTTTCTAATGTTTATAGTGATTATTTCTTTTGTCATTAAATTTTGTAGTTCTTATTTAGTTTTAGAAGTTTGTTTTAAGTTAAATTTTCTGTTTCTTATTTATTTACTGAACAGTACTTATTATATTTAAGCAGTTTCCTTCCCTTCTCATTTACCTTGGAATTTTTATCAGCTTGGCTATGACACTTTTAGCAAATGCCTCTTCAGTGGCTTTTGATGTGACCACCCAGATTTATCTTCCTCAACTACCTGATATAATGGATCATGACGTTAGTCTTCCTGAATCTGGGATAAGCCCTACCTGATCTAGATTTTTGATTTTTGATACACCACTGGTTGTCTTCCTTAACATTTTATTTGGAATTTCTCTGTCTGTATTCACAAGTGAGAATGAGTTACAGTTTTACTTTTTGTACTATGTTTATCAGGTGTTGGTATTATATGCTGGATTCATAAAATGAAAAGTTTTTGTAAAGTTTTTCTACAGTCTGTAATAATTTAAACAACATTGAAATGATCGTTTCTTTAAATGTTTGATCTAATTCAGCTGTAAACATACCTGGTTGGGGCTTTTTTTGTGGAAGATCTTTAAACACATTTCTAATCTCTTAAAAGAGATTGTGCTATTTGGCTTTTTTAAATCTTTGGTAATTTTTATTTTGATAAGAAATCATCCATGTCTTTTACGGTTTTAAGTTTGTCACCGTAGTTTAATTTTATGTTGTACTCTTTTTTTTTATGTTGTATTCTTTTATAATTTAATCTTTTAATTTTTCATGTATTGGTGATTATATCTCCTTCTGTACTTGTAATCTTAGCTTTCTTTGCTCTTTCTCTTTTTTCCTAAATTGGGTTTCTGAGAAGATCAATCTAATTAATCGATTTTTTCAAAGAACCAGTATTTGAATTTAGTTATTTATTGACTACTTTTTCTTATTTCATTCACTTTATTTTTTTCTCTATTAATTCCTCTTCCTAGATGATTGTAGTTTATTTTGATATTTATTTTAATTGCCTTAGATGGGTAATGGAATCTTCTATTTATCCTCTTTCTCCTTTAATAATGAAGGCACTTGAGACTGATTGTCCTTTGAGTTAAGCTTTTGCTATGTACTACAGGTTTGATAAGTAATAATTTCCCTTTTTATTTTTTCTAGGTAATTGTAATTTTTGCGCCAGTTTCTAGTTTGAAGAAAATATTATTTTTCCGCACATCTCTGGACAGCTAATCTCTGACAAGGGAGCCAAGAACACACAATGGAGAAAAAAAGACTCTTCAATAAATAGTGCTGGGAAAACTGGACAACCACATGCAAAAGAATGAAAGTAGTCCACTATCCTACACCATACACAAAAATTAACTCGAAATGGATTAAAGACTTGAATGTAAGACCTGAAACCATAAAATTTCTAGAAGAAAATAAAGGCAGTATGTTCTATGACATCGGTCTTAGCAGTATCTTTTTGAATACCATGTCTCACCAGGCAAGGGAAACAAAAGGAAAAATAAACAAACAGGACTACATCAAACTAAAAAACTTCTGCACAGCAAAGGAAACCATTAACCAAACAAAAAGACAACCCACCAACAGGGAGAAAATTTTGTGTCCTGAGCTTTCAAGAGATTATCATGTTACTAGGGTCAAAAGTAGATGGTAAATGTTTACAAACATGTTGTTCAAGTTACATAATCATCTCAACTTTTGAAAATGGAAAGTTGTGCTAAATTTTTCATTAAATATGTATTGTTATTTTTTAGCTTATTGCTGCAGAAAAATAACGAAAAAGCACTAGCAACAATAAATTAATAGTCACAGTTTTATAAAACCATTGAAACAAAAGTGTTCATACTACTCTACACACTCTAGAGATTGACTGCTCAGCCTTATTACCGCCACTTATTCCAGGTGAACCTAATCTATAACTCTCCACGTTTCTTTCCCCTTGATTCCGCTGACTGGCACAGCCTGGTGGCTTTGTGCATTTCACAAGCCTTGGCCAGAAGGGGCAGCTGCTTCAAATCTTTCTTCCACTGCCATTGGGGATCAGAGAGGTCCATCTGCCTGCTTTTCATCTGTAGCACACTTCATATTACCCTGCATCTAAATGGGATGCAGAAAGAGAGAGGTAAAATACCATGTTAACCACATCACATGACCAAGTATGAAGCTGGAAATTTGTTTTAATGTTAGCTGTTAATAATATTTTGTTAAAGGAAGGAAGGAAGGAAGGAAGAAGCAAAGGAAGGAAAGACAGAAAGAGAGAAAGAAAAGAAGATTCAGAATAAGTGCTAAACTTGACAAGATGACAGACAGATCAAAAGTGGACTTGTCCCAGGCCAGTGAGTATGCAAAAGTCACTTTATTATCACATATACCCTAAGCCTCCATGATCATGTTTTTCACATGGTCTTATATGCGTTTTCCTGACTTTCTTATCAGATACACACTGAGCTTGCAGAAGAGATGGAAGGTCCTATTTTCTATAATCCAACTGTCTATTACAAGTCTAGCAAAAATGACTGAGCAAAAGAATCTAAGCAGTGAGAAAGCTGTCCACATGGATTATATTTATAGGCACTCAAGGTCTTTAAATAAAAAGTTTTCTTGGGTTCTATGGCACAAATATTCATTACTATAATTTATGAGGACCTTGTGCTATTGATAGATATCCACTAAGTATGTATAGCCTTAAATAACTAGTACATGGTGTCAGTAACATGTCACTGAAAATTGGCAGTGCATTTTACTTTTTAAAATCTATTCAAGTGTGCTTAATTTTTATTGATCATGTGATGTAATGATATGCATAAAACATCAACCAATTTTCCTTGATCTTCAGAAGTTATGGAAGTTCTACTAAAGCGCTGTTATTTTTCATTACATAAATGGCACAATTACCACAAACATTTTAAAAGAGAAGTAGCCATTTCTAAGACAAATTTTGTTTTTTTTCAAGAATGTATGTTAAATCTATAAGATACCCACATATTAGTTCTGCTTCTGCTCTTTAAAGAAATGAACTTCTCCCTGACTAGTTTGAGAGTAACTGGATAGAAGGAATATAGCATCCCATCCAGACTTTCTGTATTGAACTAAATGCTTTTTTTTTTTTTGCTGCTTTTATCTTCAGCAATATCTTTTATAGCTACTGAATAAATGCAGTACATCTATGCAAACTATCTTAAAAAGTCAGAAAACTATCATTTTTTTTAACCATTTTAACTTGATTTAGGAACAGACATATTTTCTTTGACGTTCTTAAATAGAATACACCTTCTATTTAAGACCCACAAAAAGTAGAGAAAAGAGATCAAATATTCAACAAAATAAAAGCTTTTTCTTCAATTAAACAAAGCTTTTGCTTTTTAATGTCAGAAGTCTCTATAAATAATATAATTTCGTAGCCACTGAAAAAGCAGCAAATTAAAAAATTTAACATTACAAGTTGTCTATAACTGAGAAGGCAAAACATTCTAAAATACAATCTAACTAGTTCCATCTATGCCACGACTGACCCTTTAACCCTCAAAGAATAAAAATTTATTCCAGAAGCAAAAAAGATTCATAGTTGTTCTTCAAATAATATGATGTATTAAACTTGTTCTGGTGTTAATACTCTTCCCCATTTTCCATATTATTTATTTCCTCTATCTAAATTGAGTTTTAAAATTCAACAGTCTAGAGGCTTGTGTGCCTAGTGGGAAAATGCATTATTAGGAGAATGTAATACAAGTTGCATCTTTAGGAAATGAAACAAAATCATTATATTCATCTTCATTTCAGGCAAGTCATTTGGATTGGCTGTTGCTATTCTGCTTCATAACAGAATTGATTCATTAAGCACACACTGACTGACCATCTAATGCCAATGAGAGGAGCAATGGTGGCCACCAAAGGCAGAGAGAATAAAAATTGTTCTTAGAGGCTACGCACGTTTTGCATGGAAGTACAAAACAGAGCGTACACACACACACACACACACACACACACACACACACAAGTCAGGACAGAAACTTGTGCATGCTACGACACTATAAAATTTCAGATGCCTGTGAATGGTAGCAGAATATGACACTTCAAAATATGCCATTTTGGCATAAGGATTATTTTGCACTGAAGGCAATTGAGAAGCAGCAGACATAAGGAAAGCTCTGTACCCTCCTCCTTTTGCCTAAAAGCAAGACATAAATTTGTAAGGGTGTCCCCACCCACCTCTCTACCAGAAAGGACAGAAGTTAATCACTGGAGACAACCCTAGAACCTTATAAGCCCAGAGACAGCACCAGAGAAATCTACATAACAAACCTTGCTAAAACTAGCCCATATCCACCATTAGCATCCCCAAATATTTGCCTTCTCACAATTTGCTGCCCCTAGAAACTCAAAATCCTTTTCCTTTGTCTTGTCACTTCTACAGAATTATTATTCTTTTAAGATGGTATATAAGCTCAAGTTCTAACCATACCTTTGAGTTACTCATCACTGAGTCCTCCTATGTGTATGCATGAAACAAGTGTTAGTAAACTTCTGTTTGTTTTTCTTTTGCTAATCTGTCCTTTGTCAGTCTAATTTGCAGGGTCCCAGCCAACGAACCTAAAACAGATAGAGGAAAAAGAAAATTTTTCTTCCTCTGCACATGGCAGATCCAATGGTAAGGGTGCCAGCAAAATAAGAGAGGTTTAGACAGAAGAGATGAGTTTTCACCTAGACTTTTAAAGAATTAACATACCCAAGTTGGTGGAACAAGGGTACGAAATGCAAACAAGTTAAGAGCAGGAATATAAGCAAGTTGAGATAGAAAGAAATAAGTACTTGTAAGATAAGAAGATTAGCCAGCCCTGGTGGTCTAGTGGTTAAGATTCAGTGCTCTCAAAGCCAAGGCCTGGGTTCATTTTGCAGTCAGGGAACCACACCACCCGTCTGTCGGCTGTCATACTGTGGCGGCTGCGTGTGGCTGTGATGCTGAAAGCTAAGCGACCCGTATTTCAAGTACTAGCAGGGTCATCTATGGTGGACAGGTTTCAGTGGAGCTTCCAGACTAAGACAGACTAGGAAGAAGGACCTGGCCACCCACTTCTGAAAAAACTGGCCAAGAAAACCCTACGAGTAGCAGCGGAGCATTGTCTGATATAGCACGGAAGGTGAGAGGATGATACAAAAGACAAGGCAGAGATCCCCTCTGCTGTACAGTGTCACTAGGAGTCAGAATCAACTCAACGGCACTAACAATAAGATAAGGAGAACAAGTTTACTAAAGTTAAGGATGAGTTGAATACTTGTGATTCCCTAAAGAACAGTCAGATGAAGCACCATCAACAAACAAAAGAAACAGTGGACATTTTGTTCCTCAAGAGATATGTTGTCTATTTTTGCTTCCTTTCCCTTCGTTTAGCTTCTGGAGCACTTTATATTTCTTTCCAATAAGAGTTTTAGTGTCCTCGTTCAGTTTATATTCCTGTAAGTAAATCTTCTCCTCAAGTCATTGATTCTGTGGTTTCAAATATATATTCAGCGGCACAGTTTCCCTTTCATCTGGAGCCAAGTCCATCCTCTCATTCATCAAATGAAGGACAAAATATCACTGCTTTGTCAGTGCATTTAACTCTGGATCCCCTTAGGGCAGCCCCTCTTTTTCAATACATTTAAGCACTTAAATCTAAACATTAGATAAAGAGAAGATTTAATAAGTCTCATCCAGCTTAACGTGCCTCCAACTCCCGTTATTGAAGCATTAAATGAAGGAATAATCAAACAAGGGAAAACAGGAGAGAGGAAATGTGTGGATAAGCAACTAGGAGATGCAGATGTTGAGGAATTACAATTAAGCTGAAAAATGCCCCCTAGTAACAATGTGTTCTAATGTGCAATCACCTGAATTGCCGACCAAAATATACAAATAGGTTGTTTTGCTTTATGAATGTTTCATCATGAAAACCAGATGTGGGAAGCTATTGTTTTGTAGTCAGGAGAAATTAAGGGACTCTAAAAATCCAGCATTAAATCTTTGGAAACTAAAACCAACTTTTAATATGAGAGTTTTGCATTAACCTTTGTATCTTTTTTTTTTTTAAGTAAAAAAGTCACTTAAGGGGCCGGCCTGGTGGAGTAGTGGTTAAGTTCATGCGCTCCACTTCAGTGGCCCGGGGTTTTGCAGGTTCGGATCCTGGGTATGGACCGACGCACCACTTCTCAAGCCATGCTGTGGCAGTGTCCTATATAAAGTAGAGGAAGGTGGGCACAGATGTTAGCCCAGGCCCAGTCTTCCTCTGCAAAAAAAGGAGGATTGGCAATGGATGTTAGCTCAGGGATAATCTTTCTCACACACACACACACAAAAAAAAAGTCACTTAAGATCAAAATTCAAATTATCTCTTTTATATCTTCACTCCTCTGTGTAATTTACCTGCCCTCAATTCCAAACCTTTCAACGTCTCCAATAGTTTCTGAAAAGTATTAATATTAAGGCTCAGCCTGATATAAATACTTAAATTTAATCAGATATAGTATTGACTTGCTCAACTAGTTTAGTTATTCAACCATTAATTCATAAATATTAATTGAGCACTTTATTTCTGTACACTGTGTTGTGTTCTCAAATGCAGCAATTTTAATAATAGTGCCTCTCCCAATAAGTGTTCTATTCTATTCCTTTAAACTTTTTTCTTATTTTTCATCTTATTCTCTTTTATCACTGCATTAAACTTTTTGTTATTTCTCTATAGTTTCTCCTATTTTGTTTTCCTCATTTTGTCTACATCTCCCAGTCTTCTCTTCTCATTATACATTATTCATTGCTTTCTTTTACATATATCATCTTCCCAGAAGTTTGCCTTTCTCCTCTCACTTACATTCTTATTCATTTATTCTTGATACATGTTTTTGCATCCCCTCCTGCATACATCAAGGAAAGCCTCTCCTTCACTGATTTATTCATATACTCATTTATTTTCTAATATTTTCTCTTTCTACGTATATTTTCTCTGGTATGTTCTCTCTGTATATATATTTATATATAAAGCTCTGCTCTGTAACATCAATCATTTAATCCGTCTATCTATATCAACCTATTTCTCTATATATTACAATTGTATGTATATGTATAAACACAATATATGTACTTAATACACTTTAATTTACACACATAATTTAATATAAATTTTACATTTAATTTATACACATAATACAATAATTTGTAATTAATACAGTTTAATACACTATACATAAGTGTAACATATATGTGTATATTCGTGCTTGTGTGTGTATCACCAGTGTGTGAGTGTATGTATCCAGTTTTTCTTACTTTTCTACCCACTTTTTCTCCTCATTTTCTCATCTTTCCTCTTTTTAATCATGAGCTGAGTATATCAAGACCTGTGTAGGTTTGCTGGGTGTTATATAGGAGGTGACTGAGCTAGGTTACTCCATCTCTAAACATGTTGGAAAGGTTAGCAGACCTAATCTAGGAAAAGTGACAGTGGCTCTACCCCTCTGCTCTGCTGCCAACAACATCTGGCATCATTCTCAAATGGCAGTTCTCTCAGCTCCCCTCAAGTCCAGTTAGTCATGCATGCTAAAATCACTTTTCCTTGAATCAGTGGGAAAGCTATTGGCATACTGGATAGGACAATTCTTCATTGTTGTAATGCAGCATGTCAGCCGTTCCTGAACTCGCTTCCCCACCCAGCATTAAACAGCCGTGGCGTATCCCAACCACCCCCCAGATCTGTCCTTAAACTAAGGGAAGAGATGTATGGATCTGAAAGATGGAAAACAGACTCATCAGGGCTTATGTAACACAGACATTCTCCTTCCTGGAGGAGGAAGGAAGGGGCTAGAACAAGGCCAACATGGCTGCCTTGGCTGGAGACCACCACCACCACTTGGCAATGAAGACTGATATTGACAGGACAATTCCAGCCTGGCAAAAAAGCCGGTCTGCGAAAACCTCACTTCCTTATGGAGAATTCAACTTCCAAAGGAGGCATTATAGCAGAGTGATTAAGAGTATGGATTTATGTTGGTTACCAGAGGGGAAGGGGGGAGGGAGGAGGGTGAAAGGGATAATTCGGTACATGTGTGTGGTGATGGGTTGTAATTAGTATTTTGGTGGTGAACATGATGTAATCTATGCAGAAATAGAAGTACAATGATGTACACCTGAAATTTTTACAATGTCATAAACCAATGTTACTGCAATAAACAAAAAATTAAAAAAAAAAAAAAAAGAGTATGGATTTAGAGCCAGACTGGTCATATTCAAATCCTCAGCTCTAAAACATTGGGTAAGCTACTTTAACTTTTTGTGCCTCAGTTTTCTTACCAAAAAAGTGGGAATAATAATATCAGTACTGACCTTGTTAGGACTATTGTGCAGATTAAATAAGTTAATATTTGTAGGTGTTTAAAACATGTTAAGTAGCATATAAGAGATAAAGTGAAGAAATAAACTGACAAGATCAAGTGCATCCTTTCTGAGGAAGAGGGGATTAACGAGTCTTTCTGTTTATCCCTCTGCATCCTCTAAATCTTCCTCTCTGCCATTCCCTTTAGCAATAGTTTTGCAAATATGTTTTTTTAAAGAAGTACCTTTAATTGAATAACTAGCTAGCTCAGCGAAGCAATGATGCTTATGTGAGAAAGACATACACAACAGATGGTAGGAAGCATACAAAAGGAAATCAGAGAACAAAGTTAAAAGAATACGGTTATTTAAAGAAGAATTGGAAACAACTAAGTGGAGTTCTGTTTGTAGAGAAACACTGTAATGAAAAGAATGTAATGTTTGAAATGAATTAGATTTACTTTCAAACTTTGTTAAAACATTTTACTGTTTCCCTATGTAGAATCCAAAGCTGAAAAGAAAAGTTAAATTATTCCATAGGACTCATGATATGTTGAATGATTATAATAATATTAGAATAAGAAACAATCTGGGGTTCTAACACTGTATACCATAAAAAAATATTAGTTAATAAACTTGGGGAAAATCATTAAATGTTTGGGACATATTTTATCTTTCTGCTATTGATGGGGGGCCTTATAAGAGTTGAAGTGTAAGCGTACTGTTAAAGTAACCAGATTAGAACCAAAATAGAGTCGCTCATGCTAAACCGCACGTCAGCAAACCAAAACTTAAGTTTCCATGCTTGGCTCCCCCAGAAAAGAAAGGCCTAGGTCAACCAATCAGCACTTGACTCCTCAGCACATCTCACCTGACCCACCTCCAGGACTTCCCTTTGCTCCATATAAGGAACGTAACCCTGCTTCAAACAATCAGCAGATGCCCAGTATCACTTCCTTGTTCCTGCTCACTATGGTCTATAAAAATCTCTCACCTTGAATAGCTCTTCCCAGCTCCTTTCTATTTGCTAGATTGGATGCTGTCCAATTCATGAATTGCTGACTAAAAGCCTTCTAGACAGTAAATTGTCTCTGAATAATTTTCTTTCTTATTTTTTTTTTTCATGAACGAGTGACAGGGAAGCTTGGGTGTGCCTCTTCTCATCTTTAGTTTCAAATTTCTTTTTTTTTAAGGGTCAGTGTTTCACTCACTTTGGCTAGAAATGCTCTCTTCTAGTTTACATTTGATTGATTTGTTTGTACAAGGGATAGGATCTGCAAATTAATGGTAAATTGTACACCACATTTTCAAAGCATACACTACAATACATATACTAATATTTAATTGTTATCAACTATGATTGGTTATTCCTTAGTCAGTTATCTATTTTTATAGTCATATTCAACGAATGTTGTTAAGGACCACATACATTCTGGGGTGGAGGGAGACAGGCACTATACAGAGATACACAGATTAAAGATGTTGTTCCAGCCCTCAGGGAGTTTATATTCTAGACATTCAAAAAGCAATCAAAACATTGTGTTACTAGATAGCAAAAATAGCGTTTTGAGAGCACATAGTTAGTGTTCACCTAATTCTGACTGCTAGTGTAGTGAGGTTTGAGAAGTGTTTTCCTCGAGGAGGTGTTATCTGTGCTATGTTTTAAATCATTAGTAGAAGTTAGCCTTGGAAAGACCATGGAGAAGGATATTAAGAGTCAATAAAAGAGTCAAGGGCAAAGTACTAGGATGAGGTGATTTGTGGGGGGGGATCTGGTGAGAAATCAGGTTGAAGATGTCAGGCTAAGGAATTTGGAACTTAAATTTGCCCTTTTAAAGGCAATGGGCACATTTCACAGTGATGACCTATTTTTTGTTTTTTTTTTTTTAATTGATGTTTTAATAGTTTTTAACATTGTAAAATTTTGGGTTGTACATTTTTGTTTGTCCATCACCATATATATGTCTCCCTTCACCCCTTGTGCCCACCCCCTACCCCTATTGCCCCTGGTAACCACAATACAGTTTTCTCTGTCCATGAGTTGGTTTATATTCCACATATGAGTGGGATCATACAGTGTTTGCCTTTCTCCTTCTGGCTAACTTCACTTAACATAACCCTCCAGGCTCATCCATGTTGTTGCAAATGGGATGATTTTGTATTTTTTTATGGCTGAGTAGTATTCCATTGTATATATATACCACATTTTCTTAATCCAATCATCAGTCAAAGGACAATTAGGTTGCTTCCACTTCTTGGCTATGGTGAATAATGCTACAATGAACATAGGAGTGCATAAGCCTCTTTGGATTGTTGATTTCAGGTTCGTTGGATAGATTCCCAGTAGTGGGATGGCTGGATCATGGGGCATCTCTATTTTTAATTATTTGAGGAATCTCCATACCGTTTTCCATAGAGGCTGCATCAGTTTGCGTTCCCACCAGCTGTGTATGAGGGTTCCTGTTTCTCCACATCCTCTCCAACATTTGTTGTTTTTTGTCTTGGTGATTATAGCCATTCTAACGGGCATGAAGTGATATCTTAGTGTTGTTTTGATTTGCATTTCCCTGATGATTAATGATGCTGAACATCTTTTCATGTGCCTATTGGCAATCTGTATATCTTCTTTGGACAAGTGTCTGTTCATTTCCTCTGCCCATTTTTTGATCTGGTTGTTTGTTTTTTTATTGTTCATTTGTGTGAGTTCTTTATATATTATGGAGATCATTGTCAGATGTATGTTTTGCAAATATTCTCTCCCAGCTGGTGGGTTGTCTGTTCGTGATGACCTGTTTTATATTTCAGAAAGGTATAAAGGTAGTTTACAGAGGTAAATGTATAGAGGTAAGTTTGAAGGAAAGAGGTTCTCTTTATTAATTTTGATACGAAATGCCGAGGGCCTGATTGTGGCAATAGCAAAAGAGAATGGTAGGAGGAAACATAGTGGAATGCATTAAGGCAATCAAAGTCATTCATTTGGGTAAGTTTAACACCTAGCTTTCTGGCCTCCATTACTGGGATGGTGATTATTCTGGTCACTACTAGAGGAAACGGAGAAGGAAGAAGAGACTGAAACTAGGGTTTCAGAAATTGAACCTAGGGATAATTATGAAACACCTAAGAAGATGTTTTTGATATATATGTTTGGAATATGTAGTTTTTTGCAGTGGGTTTCCTTTTATTCTCCTCTTATAATTTATGGAAATAATTTCTTCCCCTTATAAATTATAGGAAAATAATGTCCCTGTCGTTCTATATTTTACTGTTGGTATACAAATTATATTATGTTCTTCATTTTTCACTCAAAGAGAGAATGAGATTGCCTAAATGAAAAAGAAATTGGTTGACTGAGTGATAAAGCATTTCATCCTATTGGACTCATGATATGTCAGTCATCATGGTTCTGAAATTGAGTTGGGAACTAGCACATCCCTCAGGCTAAAATCAGGCTCTCAGTTTGGCACACTAGAGGAATAACCTTTTCAAATGTTTGAAGTCCACTGAGTCATTCAAAATAATAAATAAAGAAGCTAAGCTTAAGTAAAATTAAAACCAGCTTAATGCAGCTAGATTCAAAGAAATTGATGGTGAGAAGGTTTGGGGAGGGTGAGGGTACTGAGAGCCTTCAAGTGGGACAGAGCCATATCCTCGAAGCCGATGTGCAGCTGGACTTTGGAAAGCAGTGGCACAAAAGCTTAGCCACTTCCATGCTGACATGTTCATGTTCACTTTTGGCTTGACCTCTGTTATTTTTCCCACAGTCTCTTGGCAATTAGCAACCTTCCTTTAGGTGGACTAATGGGAGAAGAGTTTTGTTTTCCCCCACACATAGAATGATATTGAGAGACATAGTCCTAAAACAGCGTGTCAATCAGTTACCTTGGCCAGAGAATCAGGAAATACAGTTCCTAGAGCAACTGAGAGTAAAGCTAAAGCCCAGGTGAGACGGAGAGCATCTGAGTAGAGCGAAAGACCAAGAGAGAGGCCAGGACATCTGTAATTGCTGATCCCTGCATGCACGGGGTAGCCCTTAAAGAACATTTATTCATTCATCCATCCATTCACTTAACAAATACCTGGATGCTTACAGTGTGCTTGTAACTGTGCAAGCAGATGGAGCTACAACAGTAAATAAGGCACACAAATCTTGCCCTTGGGAGTTTTCACACATTATGTACATATTATATGTAAAGAGAACATTACAACCTAAAGAGAACATTACAACATAGCACAGTATGAAAAATTTAGATAGGATAAAATGCGGTATCAACATGGACTGGCAGCATACGACCCAAGATTTGTTGTATTTAAAGTATAAGAAAAATGGAAAAGATGGAGGATGAAAATTAAGGATACACCAAAAACAAAATCATCGTGTGAAATTTTCTTCCTATTATGCAAAAGAACTCCCTCAAAGAGAACAAAAAACGTACAAGATGATAATCAGGAAGGACTAAAAATCATTAAAGATATAACACAAACACACATTATTTTTGGAAACACATATTTAAGATACAATACAAGAAAACAATATCAACCTTGCAAGAATGTTGTGAGAATAAATTGCATGACATTTGAAAGCACCTAAAACCTGGGCGGAAAATGTCTCTTACGAAATTATTTAAAACGAATTTCTGGAACCGGAAGCTCAGACACTATAAGTGACACTATAAATTAACATAATCTATCTTGAGAGCAATTTGGCTTTATTCATCAAAATATGCATACCCTTTGACCCAGCTGTCGCATTTCTACATCAAAAACGGGAAGTAGACAAAGATGTTCACTATTAGAATAATTAAGATAACGAAAAATATTCGATAATAGGGAGGTAACTAAATAAATAATGGAATCATACGATAGAGAATTTTGATGTCTATAAAAAGTTGTAACACCATAGAAAAAAACAGTGAAATGTTAAGTGATAATTACTTAACTCTCTCTCACTTATGTGTGAGTATAAACATACATGATTTATAGCAAAAGATTAAATAGAAATGCTTCAAAATGTTAATTTGGGGCTGGCTAATCTGAGCTGAAGGATCATGAGTTATGATGTTTCTTTTATTTTGTCTTTTCTAATTTCTTGACAGTGAGCATAATTTTATATTAAAAAATTAGATTATATACTGAACAATTTGACTTAAAATACTTTTTAGGTAAGAATATTAGTAAATGGCAAAAGATAGATCTTTGGGGAAAAAAGTCAAAAAAATTAAAGAACAAATATACATGCTTATGGGATTCTGTAGGTGTTAATATGAAATAGCAATATAGGCTTTCCATTAAAAAATTTAAGAAAGAAAAGGCTATTGAACAATTTTCCCACACAAAAACAGAAACTTTATTCAAAATGTTTTAAATTTTAAAGATGTTAGCCAATTAAGATATATTGTTTTGCTTAAGAGTCACTCTGCTAAAGGAGCAATTTCTTTTCCTTCACTGCAAATCTCTATAAAGAAAACACTTAAGTCACATAAATATTTAAGACGGAGATCAGAATGTCCAACAAGAGTTATATGTGACTCCTAAAGACAGAAAAGAAACAAGATGTTGAGAATACAACCTGTTTTTTCTACCTTCAGACATGTCTAACTACAGTTCAACTTGTCTCCTGCTAGATGAAGCATAAACCCACTGAGAACGGCTGCACTCGAGCTGGGAACTAGTCCACTTTCAATGTCATTCAAAGAGGCCTCGGAGGAAGCTCTGTGCTGTTTTGGCAGCAGGTACCTCTACTTTTTTCTTCAGATTTATAAAAACATATATTAGGCTGTCCTGCTGGCCAACACAACCCCCCTTTCAAAGGTAAAATGATTGTATAGCATCTAACATGATGCTTAACCTAAAATTATTTGTTGAAAGAGTCTTAGAAAGTCCAGATGTACACATGCACTGAATTAACAGTTAATCTCAGTGATGAGCTTCCAACGATAAAATGAATAAATCCTATTCTTGTGATGCATTAATCAATTTGCCTAAGGTTGATATCTGGATACTACTAATTACTAAAGCTCACTGTATTTCTTTTACATAAAAAATAATGGTGACCTTATGAAAATCCCTAGAGATTTGGAGGAAAAACAAAATACCCTTAAAATGAAAAACCTGGGAAGTAATCTAGGTTACAGGCAGTTCCTGTCAGTACAACCAAAAGTTTCAGTCTAGAGAGCTGTGAAGTCCCTTTGTTTAATTTTATTCTCCCTCATCATGTTTGTTTGTCATGAAACTCTCCTCCAACATTGTCACATCAAGGCGAAGTCAAGATGGAGCTCACGTATGCGGAGAAGTTCCTGACTATATTACAGAATTATATGAGTATGTAAACCCTGTGAGTGTGCAGGTACACTTCACATGTTTGTATATTTACTTATACATATACAACCAATGTATCTAATTTTATGCTTCAGTTATAAATTTGGGGGGACTAATATTACATGAAATATTGTACATATGTAAATAGACAGGTAAAGGTTATCAGGTATGGAGTGATATATAGGAATGAAAAAATATCAAGTATAGAAAAGTACTAAAAAAAGACTTCACTTTTTCCATTTATATATAATTCAAGTTCGCTAACTAGGAAAACTATTAGACTCCTAGAATTTAAAATTTATCTTGAGTATAAGGTTTCTCACACCCTTGCTAGGAGTGGAGCCTAGGAGACAAATCTAAAGCATACTCTACATTAGTGTTAGTCAAAGCGTGTTCTGAGAATGTTTTGCTATTGATCCATGACTAAGTCAATACAGAAATTGAGAGCAAGTGATTGAAAACTTTTATAGCAATTTTACTAGGTAATTTTGTGTTTGTTGGATCTAATAATAAAAAGTATCAAAGAATCTTCTACAACAGATTAAAAATTTGTTTAAAGAATGTCCTTCCCCACAAACTCCACACAGAGAGTATAGCAAGCACTGTTCTATACTGTCTCACAGAGTTTTCCAGCAAGACTGAACTCAGTTGCCCTCAGCAGTAATCTTCTCAGTGTTGTACCTTTGCTGGCCTTCTACCTTTCCTCTCACTTCCACACTTCTCTACAGGAGCTTCCTGACCGGTCACCTCCCAAATAAACCACCTGAATTCATAGTTTTGTTTCCGAGTCTGCTCCTGATGCCAAAGAGCTTGTTTGTTCTACTCCTATATCTCTGTCATCTATCACAATGCCTAACATAGCAGCTGTTCTATGAATCTTAATTAATTAATGTTTATAATTAAAGTTAAGGTAACTGTGGACAAGTCAGTCCATTTCTTGTGCCTCCGATTCCTCAAGTGTATATAAGTTGTTCAGGATGGATACCTCTGGCTTCCAGCTCTATAGTTATATAATTTGTTTTCTGAAGGATTGTTGTGGATAATGTTTTATTAATCCAAAGAGCCAAATTCCAGTGGACTGAGGTAGATGGAAGTGATATTGATGAGAAGTAGGAAACCCGGAGTATTCTTAGGATTGGAATAGAGAAACAGGAGGGAAGAATCCATTGGTTTAGTGATGAGAAAGCACAAAACATGTTGAGAAGCCAGTGTATAAACCAGAGTTGACCTGTAGGGCAAATTTGTTTAAGATAGTGGGAAATTATCCCAGAAAAGTATTTAAAGACCAGACTAATGGCTTCCTCTGGCAGACAAAAGCTTGTAATATACAAGTATATATAGAAAACATTATGCGTCTATAACTAATACTTTAGGAAGACATCGAAAAAATTTTAAATCCACTTCCAGATGCAATTAGTTTCAGTAGAACATACTAAGCACTGAGAGTCCATACAGATAATAATGACAAGAGTTAACATTTGAGTGTTGACTAAGCTCTGGGTGCTCATTGAATCCTCACAACAACCATATGAGATAGCTAATTTCTATCCTCATTTTGCAGATGAGGAAACTGAAGCATACCATGACCAACATCATACAATTTGAACCAAGGAATGCTTACTCCCGCTCAAGGAGGGCTGAGTATTTTTAAACAAGAGTCATCACATGTGTTGGACACCTAAGAAGTCACTGTCTGTCTTTAGATTGAGGTGGATTTGTTCAATGGAGAGTAGAGGGCACGTTATAGGTTGCACAAAACTAAAGTGGAAGCACCGGGGAGAGTGTTAAGGCAATGCTTAGGGAAGAGTGAGGAGCGGCCCAGACAAGGTATCTTTATTCATATGAAATTGTTTATATTGCTAACAGAGTTTCAACCCTTCACCGACTCATAACCAGTTTATATCACACTGTCTTGCACCAGTGTTTCCCTCCAAATAGAGCACAGGCATCTTGAGTGGGGAAACTGTATTATCCATATTTTTGTCTCCAGTACCTACTATGATTTGGGGATGTAGTAGGTGGAAAATAAATAAAATAAAATGAAATAAATTTTAAAAATGATATATATAGGGTTTCCTTTTCTAATCCCCCTTCCAAAAAATGAAAGTCCTATTAAGGAATTTCAGCAAAGGAATCCAAGTTCCTCAGGCACTAAAGTAAGTCCCTTGAATCAAAAAGACTTCCTTTTTAAAATGTAAAGCAAAACAAACAAAACTTTCTCCAAGAAAGGTCTTCCTAAAACAAAAATTAAATGAAAAACCAGACCACTTAGCAGTCTCTTATCTTATTTCCAAGTTCCTTCATATCTCCTCAACCTGTGGATGTGGGAGTGCCCCATGTCTCCATCCTCAGGCCATCTTCTATAACCACTCTCTAGGTGATATTATCGAGGTTCACAGCTGGATTATGGGCCAAGCATATGCTGATAATTCGTAAATGTATAGCTCTGATCCAGACTTCTCTCCACAATTGCAGATGCAAATATCAAACTTGATATTCAACCTCTCCAGCAGGATTTATAATAAAGACCTGAAAATCAGTATGACCAGCGCTCCTGAACAAGCACCTCTTATGCAAACATGCTCTTTCTGCAGTCTTTCCCATTTCAGCTTTGTGGCCATTCCATCCTTCCAGTTGCCCAGACCAAAAACTTTGGGTCATCATCAATTAACATCTTTTCTTTCATTACCAATTTACAATCCACTGGCAAATCCTGTTGTCTCTATTTTAAAATTTATTCAGAATGTGAACCTCCAACACTAGTACTCTGATAGAAAGGATCTCTACCTTGGACCTGGATTTCTCCAATAGCCTTATAATTTGTCTCTCTGCTGCTATTCTCCTTGCCCAGCTAGTCTTTTCTCCAATAAGTAGCCAGAGTAACCCTCTTAAAATCTATCAGGTCATTTAATTCCTCTGTCCCAAACTAATAGTTTCCCTTTTCATTCAAAGTTAAAGCCCAAGTCCTTACAATGCCTATATTTTCTGTCCTCCTTCTTTTCACCCCTTTGACCTCATCACCATCACGCTCACACAGCACCAGTCACTCATACCCCCTTTGCCATTCTTTAAACACATCAAGTACGCTCCCATTTCAGGATATTACTTGAAACACTTCTCAGTTATTATTTAGTCTATTTTGAACAATCACCTATCAGAAGGGCCTTCACATAACACCTTATCTGAGAAAACACACTCTCCTCACCACCTCATCCACCCCACAATGCCTGCTTGATTTTTTCATAACTGACCATTTTTTCAAAACTTAGTATCATATCACATATGATATATTGACTCATTTATTTATTGTCTGTCTTCTCCCACTAGAACGTAAGTGCTATGAAATCAGGGAATTGTTTTCTTCACTGCCCTTCCCTCCACCAGCAACTAGAAGAGTGCCTGGCACACAGTAAATGGCTCTCTTTCTCCTTCAGTTATTATCCAAATTAACTATCATTACTGGCATGAATCAGTTTTCCATGAAGCATTAACCTGTTCACATGCACATTGTGACTTCATAACAAAAGAAGAAATTTTAAAAGAATTATCTATGATCATTTATGCTGGGGAATTACACGGTCCTGTAGAGACAGAAACAGATAGACAGAATTAGAAAACTAAGTTTCACTTAGCTCAAGCATTAAGGGAATAATGCTCTACTGTTTAAATAACTCCAGCTAAACTTTACTTTTATACAACTGTAACTTCTTAAATTTTAAATATGTTGCCCATATTAACATGGTTGAGGGAAAAACATCATGGTTAAATGATATGATGCTCTTAATGTTATGACTATTTCAGAGTTACAAGGATGTGGTTCCTTAAATAGAAAAATATCTTAAACAAAACAAGATTTTTGAATGCATATACAAAAATATTGTGAATACACATTGGTTGAATCATGATTATTAATGCTCTAACTTTAAAAAACCTCATCTAATCTGCATAATAAATGCCTGATTAAAAATGAGCCCACTTTTGTAAAAGTTAACCCAATTACAACTCAATATTTATAGGGGCAAATATGTTTTAAAATATTCAAGAGATTTTCACTTAGATTTTTTTTCCTGTCACATCATTGCTAAGGTACTGTAGCCTACCTTTCATTAAAAGTTGATGTGACAGATTGCTGTAATTTTCAAATTGCTAAGTACTTCTGTCAAACCCTTTAAGGCACTTTCAGAATTTAGTTCTTGGATTTGTTGGGATGATTTCCAGCCTTTCCGTTTTGGTGGGGATGAGGTGAGCAACAGCTTGAAACCATGATTCATTTCTGTTTGAGTTTCTGTCAGATACTTGCAGGAAAAAGAAAATGACTAATCACCTACTAAAAATGGCAACATATGCCATAAGCAAAATTTCATTCAACCTGTTAACTTTGGTTCCAATGTAAGAATCATTCAATTAAAAGTCTTAGTTTTAAAATATCTTTTTAAAAAAATAACATCTGCTTTTAAATATGAGGTAATGAATTTTATGCTCAATATTTTAGAAAAGTTCTTTACAATGGCCTCCTTCTGCACTTCAGTTTATACACACCGACACACATGTATGTACGGGATGTATTTTGCAGTCACATGAGGATATACGTAAAATATATATGCTCCAGGAAAGGGCTATTAGCATTTAAAACACAAATTAAGCATTTTTGTCTTTAAAAAGTCCTAGTGGTATCATATTTACCACATTCCGTTCGTATGAAATGGTAATGTTTTTATTTAATATTTTTCTATCTTTTGTATTCTAAATAAATTTTTGTTCAATGTCCCTGTGACTATATCTAAAAAAACCAGGACCAAGAAACAGCAGATCAATTTTGTGATTCAAAGCAGTGTATTGATAAATAGCAGAATTCAAAACTCTTCCCAAACCAGGCAGTGACCAGTGGAGAGGTTTTTTTCATGAATTACTTTTGGAGACTTTGCCCCCAATACTTGAAGTAGGTGATGTGGTGTGAAATGGGGTAAGGACAGGGGAGAGCTAGATGTTGAAAGAAAAGAGAGAAGGGAGATAATGGCAAGATTGTTTCTTATTTACCCTCTATGTCAGAAGAAGGAGGCTGTAATGGTATATAATGAGTTGATGTCTATGTAGGATATTCATAGAGAGCATCATTCTTTTTGGTCTGAAAGTAGGACTAATACTGGAGTGGATATTTTTTCCTCCTCTTCTGACTGTTGCAAAAGCAGAAGGGCCTATATAGAGGAACAGCTGTGTTGTCATTGAGAAAAAAACCTCTAAAGTTAATACTTTCACATCTATCATTACATCTGCTACTTAAAATAGTTCTGTGAGCCACGTCCCCATTTTATAAAAAAAGAAACCAAGGCTTAGACAGGATAAATAATTTGACAAGGGAGACACAATATGTGGTAGAGCCAGAATCTACCTAGGGCTTCTGACACTTAATCCAATTGTTGTTCTACTACATACGTTTAAACATGTATCCCTGACATTGTGTAGATGGAAAATATAAAGTTCACAAAAGTCAGGTGACTTTCAAAACATCAGAACCCTAAGTAGGGTCAAAGCAATCTTGAGAAAGAAGAACAAAGTTGGAGGTATCATGCTCCCTGATTTCAAACTATACCACAAAGCTACAGTAATTGAAACTGTATGGTACTGGCACAAAAACAGACACATAGATCAATGGAACAGAACAGACAGCCCAGAAATAAACCCATGCTTCTATAGTCAATTAATCAATGACAAAGGAGGTAAAAATATACAATGAGGAAAAGTCTCTTCAATAAATAGTGTTGGAAAAACTGGAGAGCAACATGCAAAAGAATGAAACTGTACCACTTCTCACACCATATACAAAAATAAACTCAAAATGGATTAAAGACTTAAATGTAAGACCTGAAACCATTAAACTCCTAGAAGGAAACAAAGGCAGTCAGCTCTTTGACACTGGTCTTAGTAATATATTTTTGGATCTGTCTCCTCAGGCAAAGGCAACAAAAACAAAAATAAACAAGTGGGATTACATTAAAGTAAAAAGCTTTTGCACAGCAAAGGAAGCCATCAACAAAATTAAAAGGCAATCTACTGAATGGGAGAAGATATTTGGAAATCTAATAAGGGGTTAATATCCAAATTATATAAATAACTCATAAAACTCAATATCAAAAAAATAATCCGATTAAAAAATTGGCAGAGGACCTGACTAGACATTTTTCCAAAGACATGTAGATGGCCAATAGACACATGAAAAGATGCTCAATGTCACTAATCATCAGGGAAATGCAAATCAAAATCACAATGAGATATCACATCACACATGTCAGAAAGGCTGTTATCAAAAAGACAACAAATAACAAGTGCTGGCAAGGATGTGGAGAAAAGGGAACCCTCCTATACTGTTAGTGGGAATGTAAATCGGTGCAATCACTATGGAAAACAGTATGGAGGTTCCTCAAAAAATTAAAAATAGAACTACCATACAATCCAGCAATTCCATTTCTTTGTATTTATCCAAAGAAAATGAAAACACTAATTTAAAAAGATATATGCACCCCTATGTTCATTGCAGCATTATTAACCATAAAAAAGAATGAAATTTTGTCATTTGCAACATGGATGAACCTAGAGGGTATTATGGTAAGTAAAATAAGTCAGACTGAGAAAGACAAATACCATATGATATCACCTATATGTGGGATTTAAAAAACAAAGCAAACAAAACAGAAACAAACTCATAGATAATAAGAACAAACTGGTGGTCATTAGAGGGGAAGGAGGGTGGGAGGATGAGAGAAACAGATGAAAGGGATAAGAGGTACAAATTTCCAGTTAGAAGATAAATGTCATGGAGGTATAATGTACAGCATAGGGAATATAGTCAATAATATTGTGATAACTTTGGTGACAAATGGTTACTAGACTCGTGGCGATCATTTCATAATGTATATAAATGTTGAATCTCTATGTTGTACATCTGAAACTAATGTAATATTGAATGTCAACTATCCTTCGATAATAAATAAATAAGAAAAACTAAGTCAGAAATTGCAATTTAAAAGTTAAAAAAAAAATCTAAGTAGGGTAGTATTCCCTTATTATTTCAAATCCAGTGATATATGTGTCACTTTGAAAAAGTCTCCCGGTCTTTTTGAACCACATGTTATGTGAAAAGTAAGAAATATAAACTATGCAATCTCCAAAGTCTCTTTCAGCTCTAACATATGCAGATTTTTGATTCTATATTGGCTATAACTAAAAGCTTAAATTGATTGATATCATCAGGAACAATTCCAAATTGCCTTGGATAATGTTAAATATTATTGATATGTTGATAAAAGTATTATTTCAGTAAACAAAAAACCACTGACCTAGGGAATATACCTTGGATAGGAGCTGACAGAAATGGTTCCAGGAATGGCTGATTAATATCAATGTTAGCCGTAATTCAAAAAAAAAAAAAAAAATACAGAAGTAGGCACTTGTCATAATTAAGATGCATGCAGGGGCCGGCCCCATGGCTTAGTGGTTAAGTGCATGCGCTCCGCTGCTGGCAGCCCGGGTTCGGACTGGGTGCGCACCTACACACCGCTTGTCCGGCCATGCTGAGGCTGCGTCTCACATACAGCAACTAGAAGGATGTGCAACTATGACATACAACTATCTACTGGGGCTTTGGGGGGAAAAAGGGAAAAAAAGGAGGAGGATTGGCAATAGACGTTAGCTCAGGGCCGGTCTTCCTCACAAAAAAAAAGATTCATGCAATGATTTTTTTTTTTTACTTGGAATAATAATAATTCTTTCTCTTTTACTTTTGAGGGCCAATTCATTTGAAACTCAGGAGGCAAATTAGTGAATGTTCTACACTTATCTTGAACCAAATTTTAGCTGCTAATCTCCTAGGAAGTAATGACAAAATATATTAAACAGACTTGTAGTAAGTTATTCAAATGTAACAAGGTAAAAACCAACTTCTCTTCAACTGATATAACAAAAAGAATTTATGAATAAAATGACAAAGCATATAATCTCATTCAGAGAGCACAGGAATGACAATTTTAATTTAAAAAAATTACCCCTCTGAATATTGAAAACCTAAAACAGTAGGCTTAATTTTCTGATGGTAAAGCTGTAGTTTTATTAAATAAACTACTACTTTGGAAACTAGTTTTATATTTATTTATGAATACACATATTAGTTCTGAGATTTTTTTCTTTGAAATACATCTTGCCACAAGATGGAGTACACTCCTTGCAACAATTTCCAGGAACTACGGTAAAGCCTGATACATTAGCAATATTAATTTTACCTATTTCAGCAATAAGAGAAACTAAAATATGAAAAAGCTAAGTGAGATTTTATTAGCAAATAAATTAGTAAGTTATATAACTAATTGCTCCTTTCAGCCTTTATTTTATTTTATTTTAGTGAGGAAGATTCGTCCTGAGCTAACATCTGTTGGCAATCTCCCTCTTTTTTTTTTTTTCCTTGAGGAAGATTAGCCCTCAGTCTTTATTTTTAAAATGAATTTTAAAATTATTTCATTTTGGTGGAAACAAATAGGTTTATCTGGGAGACCACCAATTATATAACACCTCAATTACACTGTTGGAGAAGAAGCTTTCCATCAGGGTGCTCTGATGCCCATCCTTCCCTCAGAAATGGATAAGAACTGTCTAACTGCAGACAGATCCTAATAAGTGGGGATCAAAATAGCCTTGTGTTTTCCATCTACTTTAGCAAATCAATGAGAATACTTGTTACATAAAAGGTTTAACCTTCATACCATCTCCTCAAAATAATGTTTACTGTAAAGTAAAATCAAAATGCATGGACTACAGCTATCTTTTGGGACTCAACTAAAACTTACTATTGAGCAAAGCCTTCCCTTACTCCCCACTAGAGTAGGGCCTCTCTTCTCTCTGCACCCATAGAGCACTTCACCCATATACACATATATCGTTTGACTCAGAGCACGCTTCCTGAGATTATTATTGTAGATGCCCCATGGAGATGAAGCGTTGACATCATCTTTGACAATTGCCCCTCTGTTCTTTCAAAACTCCCCAAATCAGAGCATTCCCATGACCAGCATGTCCTAGGTTATCACTCATATAATTATCAACCAAACTCTGAACTGCAATAAATTTATGATGCCCTCCATAAAGGCAAGGGCTTCTACCATTCCCTAATTACTTGATTATATTCACTCTTTGTTGCCTCAACTATTAGGATGTGCCTGGAATTCCTTTGCATTTTTAAGACCATGCCTAATATTTTTCCTTTGTTTCTTTGTGGTAGGTCCAGCATCATCATCTGCATCATTGCTGTCAGGTATTATGGGTCAGCATTGCCTAACAGAGTACAAAATTAATGACAGAAAGAGAGTTCACATCAGAGTCAACAACAAGTATTGCAGAATAAAGAGAGCTTTTGACGTGAGGAGCATTAATCCTTGCTGACCTAGAACTGGCAGTTCAGCTTGATGCATTAACCCATTCTGGGCAAGAGCATATGAATACACTCACATCACGGGAAAAATAAATATTAACTAAGCAAACTATTTAAAGGACATATGGGAAAGCAATGAGGTAGCCTTGCAGGTGGCCATGTGCAATTAAAGCACTTACTTTTCACATTAATAATGTGTCTATGTATTTATCTCCTCCTTGAGGGCAAGGACTGTTACTCATCTCTGTAGTCCCTCAACTCACCTCACGGCTCTGAATGGTGCTTGGCACGTAATATGGAGGGCAATCAATGCTTACTGAGGGGGTGCATATCCTACTGATCAGATCATTCTCATATGTCCTCGTGGGATAGCCATACTAGGATTAGTAACTCACAGTTGCCTGACACACTGAGAAAGAATTTTTAAAAATTCAATTAGTAAAAAATTTTAGTCTTTATATAATTGAGGTGATATAAACATATATAATCAAGAAATCATTTGGCAGAATTTCATTCTACAATCTACAGTGTCCTGGGCCTAATCAAAGACTTGTGGGAAATAAAAGAAGAAAACAGAGATTCAAATATAAAGCTTACACTATTTGAGGAAGTAAAAAAGATTTAGAAAACATCATAAAATTAAAAGCAATATAAAAAATACAAATGCTAGGATCCATAAACAAAGACAGGCAATAATTAACCTTGAATCTTCACTCCACTGTGTCAGTGCTTCTGTGCAGCGCTTCCTGTTGTTATGAAATTATTTTTACCCATGTTTATTTATTCTCATCTCTGCTAGTTTCTGCAGGACAACAATTACAAGATGTATAGTCGATGTTTAAAAATGTTTATGAAATGAATACCCAAATGCACGCATGCATGGGTGAACAGCTGTCAATGAAATGTAGAAGGACATCTCCCAGATGAGGGGCAATCCAGTCATCAAGGCCTTAATTACCGTAGCAGCCAGGGTGACATACCAGAAACACCAGCTCTTAGACATCACTGAGCAGTATGAGTTTAAATTTTATTTAGTATTATTGGGCCGGCCCCGTGGCTTAGCGGTTAAGTGCGCGCGCTCCACTGCTGGCGGCCCAGGTTCGGATCCTGGGCGCACACCGACACACTGCTTCTCTGGCCAGGCTGAGGCCGCATCCCACATACAGCAACTAGAAGGATGTGCAGCTGTGACATACAACTATCTACTGGGGCTTTGGGGGGAAAATAAATAAATAAATAAAATCTTTAAAAAATAAATAAATAAATTTTATTTAGTATTATAAAATGACAAGTCAGAAAATAAAATAATAGACTAAAGGACTGTTAAGATGATCTTTTTGTCATTGAATTATTCTTGCTTTACCCACTTGGGGAAATTTTCTCTTATTGTTCCTCTATTGCACAAAGCAATAACTAGTAGGGCTCCCATCACTAGAAAAAGGCCAAGTCAGGACAGTCTTTGATTTAGTTTGAATAGAATCTGTTATATATAAAACCTACTTGTGGTGACAGAGCAATGGGAAAGACAACCAGCTCTTCAGAGATAAGCAAGTCAAATTCAAGGAATTTGACTCTGAGGTGACCAAAGGGTCAGCATATTTTGCGAGAAAGCTTTCTGTACTTGATGCCAAAACTCAGAGACAATAAAGGATAAGCAAGTTACGTTTAATAAAGGAACAGCTTAACACTTTAGGTATTAATTTCTTTCTCTCTTTCTGTAAGGGAACATTTTAAAATAACAGGCAATCAGGCCAGCCCCGTGGCTTAGCGGTTAAGTGCGCGCGCTCCGCTACTGGCGGCCCGGGTTCAGATCCCGGGTGCGCACCGACGCACCACTTCTCTGGCCATGCTGAGGCTGCGTCCCACATACAGCAACTAGAAGGATGTGCAACTATGACATACAACTATCTATTGGGGCTTTGGGGGAAAAAAAGGAGGAGGATTGGCAATAGATGTTAGCTCAGAGCCGATCTTCCTCAGCAAAAAGAGGAGGATTAGCATGGATGTTAGCTCAGGGCTGATCTTCCTCACCAAAAAAAAGAAAAAAAAAAAAAACCAGGCAATCAATTTACTATCAAAATCAATTATTAAAATCAATTTTAAAATAACAAGCAATCAATTTATTGTCAAAAATCATCTTGGTTGTTTAGTAAAAGATTTCAACAAGGGGCACATGCATGTTTTATTTTTAAATTAACCAAACAATAATTACTTGTAAATCAAAGAAAAAGTAAAATACAATTAGCAGGAAAAGGTAGGGATGTCTGATGAAGGTCTTGCATGGTTCTTGACTGGTGCCTGGGAGTCCTGTGTGACACTGAGAAGGTCAAAGTTGCAGCTAGAATGCCACTCCAGGAACAGAATTTTCTCAGAACACAGAACGGTCATATGTAAGATTTCCATATAATGAAGACTGACACTAAAATTAATTTTCATCATTTTAGTTCTCTAAGTTCATCTCTCCAATGTTTACCATATGTCAGACATCACTCAAATTGTCAAATATTTAAACTCATGCCTTACTAAGTTATGCCATTCAATATCACAGGCTGACACCTCCAGCTGTCTAATAATTAGTTTGAAAGAAGTACAGAGATAGGTTACTAGAAGTGAAAATTGGATGACTTCTAAAATCTGATACTGAAATCTTGCCCAATAATCACAAATAAAACTTAAAAATTTTCAAATTAAAATTAACACAATTTAAAAGTATAATTTTTAATGGAATGATGACATATCAAAATAAAGAATAGAAATAATTTTCAAGTTACAAGGGCTTATTTTTGGCTGTATATTTATAATTGACATTGCACTATATTATTTTATTAAATATTTTAGATACACAAAAGGCTTAAAAGAATTATATAATAAACACTAGCTTAAGAAATAGGACATTACCAGTTCCACGATCACACTCCTGCCTCCCCAAAGAAAATTACTATCCTGAATTTGATATTATTTCCATGCCTGAATTTATGCTTTTACACGTATGTAATAGATATCTCTAATACATAACTATGTAATACTGCTTTGATATATTTAAAAATTGTGTAAATATATCATGCTGTATGCATAATTTTTCATTCAATCTAATGTTTGTGAGATTTACCCATGATAATACCAAAAAATTTACTTCATACATTTTCACTGTCCTTGTATGAATGTACTACAATTTACCTGCATAGCTAGAGAGGGACATTTACATTTTTCTGTTGTTTTTTCCCCCCATATAAACTACACTGTTAAGAACATTCTTGCACATCTCCTTGTGCAAATGTGGACAAGTCTCTCTAGGGTGAACTAGGAGTAGACTTCCTAGGTTAGAGGTTATATGCATCTTCAGCTCTATAGATAACATCAAGCGAACGTCCCAATTTACCAGAACGGATGAGTTTCTGTGATCTCCCCAGCACTCCACTTAGTAGGTCTTTAACGTAGTATTTCAATTGTTTTATAGGTTCTCATTCTTCTTTGTTTCAGAGCCTCTTCCCAGCATGACATGTGACGGGTAATAACCCTATTCTTCAAAAACTGAACATCACTCCCCAGAGTTAAGAAGCATCAAAGAATTTTCGTATCCCTCATCCTCAATATGCTCAGAGGCAAAAGGAACCAGAGTCCTAAACAACAACCAAAATATATAAGCTGTCATACAGTAGTTAGAATGACAATTGCTACTAGTGACTGTGACGCAATTATTTGCTAAGCACAGCTGTAGGTATTTAATGTGCATTATCTTATCAAGTCCTTAAAATAAACCTGGCAATGTAGGCGCTATTATTCTTGTTTCCTATAAGAAAAAATTCAGAAGTTGAAACAGAAATTGAGTTACTTACCCAAAGCAACGTAGCTAGTAAATGCCAGTCATCATTCAAACTAAATGAGTCACGCTCCAGAGCCAGGGCTCTCTCCTATACCCCAACAGTAGGCTGCAGATGAGAACTCGAAGCATTCCCTACAACAATCTATAAAGCACCGCAAAGAGCAAGTAGCTTTAATTAACCTGACTTATTTAAGGTCTGCTGTACTGTATATACATATGAGATTTTCCAACTGCCGGGCGTTGCTTTATTTTGCTGGTAAAATTTCAGTACTCCTCAGGACTTTCAGAAGAGGAAGACAAGGGATCATGAAATAAAACAACTTAGTTAAAATAAAACTGTCAATTGTACTCAATAGTCACAACACTACTAAAAGCTGCAGCAGAGAGTCAACAATTAGTTAAAAAGAATTTGGGTCATTATCTGTGGATTTAACTTATTTATAACATCCTTCTCTCACATTTACTTAGATGACTCAACTGTTCAATCAGCACCTTAAGCCTTGCTTAATGTTAAAGGGAAAAAGAATTCTGAGGCTCTAAAGGAGAATGAACCAAACAGAATTAAAGTCATTCTCATGCAAACTCGATTCTGCCAGATGGCATCTGTCCTACAATAAGAATTTTCAGAAACAGGGCACACAAACAACTATAGGCGAAGAGTGTCAAAGAAACTTCCTAAGAACATGCCGAGACAGCACCAAGCATGGCTCAGGAGACGCTGCCTTCTGAGGAGTGACCATGTTAGAGGTATGATAGCAACACAGCACAAAGGCAGAAACCTGAAGAACTTGAAAAGGACTGGAAACATATTCTCATTTTGAGGGTGGGAGAAAGGTGGCCAGCGGTGCCCGAAGCAGCACTCTCAAACTTAGCTTCTTTCAATATAATGGATAAAATTATTTGTAATTGTTTAACATATACTGGGCTCATACTCTACTAACAAAGTAATAAATAATAGGACTCAGAACTCTATCAACATAAAAGGTTTTTTAGCCTGGAAAATAGAAAATTCAAGGGATGTGAAATTAACTGTTTTTAAATATGTTTTTTGCTTTTTTTCTTTTTTAGTACTATACAATGTGGGAAAACTAGGATCAATGGATCTACCTTCCAGGGAGATATATTTTGGTCCAGTGCCATACCCACTCTCCCCACCAAAATGCTAATAGACAAAGGTCTTAAAGATACATGGGTGCTTCCAAACGTGATGAGAGGTGTGAAACACAGCAGAAATGTTCACTTGGTCTAATACTTCACCCACAGGAAGCTATATAGCATAGTGATTCACAGAGCTTTAGAGTTCAATGGCCCGGGCTCATATTCAGCTCAATCTCTTACTATCCAAGTGACTTTGGGCAAATTATTTAACCTCTTTATACCTCATATTCCTCATCTGTAAAATAAGGATAATAAAAGGACAAACCTGATGGATCCATTGTAAGAATTAAATATTTATAGAAGTACCTGCCACATAATAAATAATACATTTAGAAACAATAATAATATTGATTATTATAAGCAGTAATTAAAACAATATTTATACTGATGATGATAACTAAAGGGTGGTTGGAAAAAATGGCAAAAGTCCTCTTTCTCATTCCATGAATTCATGGTAGAAATTTAAAATTTCTATCTCCTTCCTACTTATTCCCAAGCATTTACCAATAGATACACTGCATGGGAGCTGAACTAAGAAGTTACCCAGAGGGATCACTTGTGGGCTTGATTTCACTATCTCACTAGCAATCATTAAGCCCAGAAAATTCTCTTATAACTTTTGTGCCCCTTTTTATCAAGCTTCTCTAATGGCAACAGTTGTCCAAATAATACATAGAATAATGAAAAGGAGGTGTTGAACGTATAGTTATAATGAGGATAACTCTCTTACAAGGTATTGAAATAGTCAATTTCAACATGTAATTATGTTAGACATTTTCATACATCAAGAAAAAGAACATTTAATGTTCTTTTCAACTCTTTTTTTTTGCTGAGGAAGATTCGCCCTAAGCTAACATCCACTGCCAATCTTCCTCTTTTGGTATGTGAGCTGCCACCACAGCATGGCCACTGACAGACGAGTGGTGTGGGTCCGTACTAGGGAACTGAACCCGGGCCACCAAAGCTGAGCGTGCCAAACTTAACCACTAGGCCACCAGGGCTGGCTCTCTTTTCACTCTTTTTTGATTTCAATAAATCTAAATGATCAATTCTCAATACATACTGTTATGGACTGAATGTTTGTGTGCCCCCTCCCCAAATTCATATGTTGAAGCCCTAACCCTCAATGTGATGATGATGATATTAGGAGGTAGGCCCTTAGGGAGGTAATTAGGTTTAGATGGGGTCATGAGTGCGAAGCTACCTTATAAGAAGAGGAAGAGACACCAGAGCTTCCTCTCTCTGCCATGTGAGGATACAGCGAGAAGGCAGCCGTCTATGAGACAAGAACCACATTTCCAGTAGCTTGATCTTAAACTTCCCATCCTCCAAAACTGTGAGAATAAACGTCAGTTGTTTAAGCCACCTAGTCTGTGGTATTTTCTTACAGCAGCCTAAGCTGATGAAGATGCATACTCAGAGCATAATTATAATTCAGCAAAATTCAGTTATCTAAATCAATGTATTCTAATACATTCAGTGCATGTTAACTACAGGCTAAATATTTTCATTTTGTTGGTTCCAACTACCTTTTCCTAGTTCCCCATCAGCACCTATAAAAAAACACCTTATGGCCTGCTAAATGTGCCTAAAAAGCTGATCTGAATAATCAACACAATTATAGGAACTGAAATGTGCTTAAAATCTGAGTTACTGCTGTCAGTGAATGTACTTAAATGGAAACAAAAATCTATGCATACTCATACTGTGTCAACATACTGATTGTCAGAAATAGTTTTTGAAGGCTCAGCCTAATCTAAAATGTATTTCTTGAAACTCTGAACCAGTATAAATCAAGCTAAAGTAGCTGATAAAGTAGCCTAAATGCAACAAAATAAACCACGATAAATATAAAAATAAAAGTGTAATTGCTATACGTTAAAATGCCGGCAATTCACTCAAAATCCTTGTAACAGTGACAATAGCTAAGACATAGTTCTAGTTCTCTACGGAAGTAACCCACATCTATGGAACCTACAAACAGCTGTCAAGTTTTACAATCTCTAAAGGTTTCCAAGCAACCAGGAACACTAGACAGATATTCATGCTACAAAAAAGGAAATATGCAAGTATTTTGAATTTCTACGAAGAATCAGTGAACTTCCTTGGGCTCCTGGTTCCATCATGAGAACCCCATTAATGAGAGACGATGGTTTTCGAGTAAATAATATTGAATGATGATCTTGGTCTTGATAAAGAACACTCTGATAGCCATTATACCTCCCTCCTCCACCCCGTGTGTGTGCGCGCGCGTGCGTGCGCACGTGCGTGTGTGTATTTTAACAGAGGTCAGAAGTCAACACAACTCACTGGGTATCATTTATTTACCTAGATAGCCAATCATCTAACATTTATTTAGTGCCTGTCATGATCCTGGCCCTGAGCTAGTTGCTGGAATAATAAAGACAAATAAAAGCTCACACTTTATAAAGGGAAACAGATGTGTAAATTAACAAACTAAGCTATAACTTGGTTGGTACATAAAGGGAAGTGTATTTTATATATTAGAAGTCAGAAAAGGAAAACAACTTGTGTTTCAGAAAAGGCACCCCAGAAAAAAGTAATATTAAAAATATTCTTAAAGAGTGAGTTTGGCCATCAGATCAGAGAAGGTAAACATTTCTAGACAAAGGAATGGCTTTGTGAATATTGATGAAGAGTGCCTATAAAAATTTATAACTTTTTATTTTCAATCAATCACTTAACTGACATTTAAAAGCAGCCATTTATCTCTTACAAGTGAAAATCTACTATTGAATCTACAATCTTGATATCCTGATAGGTATTAACGTGTTGAAATCTTCTAACCTAACGTAGTATCAGCTAGTCTAATTCAGGGTCATTTAAAAATAGAAGCCAGGAAAAACAACTTTTTTTTAAAAAATGCTGCTTTTTCACAGAATTGGTTATGATCTGACTTAAGAGATTTAAAGCAGTGGTTCTCAAAGTATAGGCCCCCGATCAGCATCATAATTAGCTGGAATTTTAGAAATGCAGATTCTCAGGCCTCTCCCTAGACCTAGTAACTGAGATGCTACGGGGATGTGGAACAGAACTCTGTTTTAACAAGCACTCTAGATCACTCTGCGTCCTTTAAAATTTGAGAATCACTGATTTAAAGCACTGTTTATTCCTAGCATTAATATGTTCCTTTTCAGTGTGAGTCTCCTGGCTATCTTCAGACACAAGGAAATCTCAACTCCACAGCAGCCTGACTTGATCATTTCAAGGGCATGAACTCTACTTTGAGCCAATTTCAATTTTTGTTGCACATATATACATAATTGACCACATTAATTTATCTAAGATTACTTTATTTGACATTGATTGAAGATAATGGGGACCCCCAAAATGTACATTTGGGACAAATGAAAGAAATAATTTTATTCAAGTATGTGTATAAGATTTTTTCTTATTTAAATGCACACTGCCACTTTCCAGTTGTGTGATCTTGGGAAAATCACCTCACTTCTTTCTGCTTCAGTTTCCTCTCGTATTAAATGGGGACAGAGTCATTGCAAGCTTTAAATAAATGCATATATGTAAATTATTTAGAACAGTGCTTAGGATATACTAGGTCCTATTATTGTTTTTGCTGTTATCTGAAATAAAAAACTCAGAGTACATTATGTAACAGATGCTCCTTCTATATTTTGTATTTTTATGGTTTGCACCAATACTTTTTACTTTTATTTCAATTGTTCCTTTAAAAATTTTAATCTGTTGCTTCAAATAGCCAACTACTGCTACACTTCCCACCCATTCTTCAGTTAGTACCAATAGTTTTACACTAGTGGTAAGCTGAGTGATACAAGTAGGGTCACAAAGGCCTGCTGACCCTAAACTTCCTTTCTATAAGTAGGTCGGAATTAGAATCCTATCTGGGTGTAGGTTTGAATTACAATCTACTCGATGAGTAGGTTTGAATTATCTTACTTAGGTTAGAGGATAGGTATGAAGGGACCCATGGCAACAGAGAAGCTCTCAAGGAGAAATAGAGATCAGATATCTACTTTATAAGTTGCAAGCACAGAGATCAAACACAAAGTGCATGGTGATGGCGGAGGGGGATAGGTATAATGGAGATAACGGGGTAAGGTATTAAAGAAAAACAAAGAAGATGGAGCAGAAGGGGCGAGGTGGTTTGGAAAGGATGCTTGTGCTAGGGCATGGAGGAAAGGTCCAGAGAAATGGTTCATCTCTCTCATTAGAGAATATCCAAGAGAAGAGAATGAACTCTGTCTGTATGAGTCATACAGTCATGCCAGCATTTCTTTCCTACAGTTCATCCTCCTATATATGAATGATTATTGTATTAGTTTCCTACTGCTGCTGTAAACCACGAACTTATTGGTTTAAAACAGCACAAATTTATTATCTTATAGTTCTTAAGGTCCGTCTGAAATGGGTTTTATGAGGCTAAAATGAAAGTCAAGGAGTCAACATCAGCCCTGATGGTCTACTGGTTAAGATTCGGTGCACTCACCACCATGGTCCCAGTTCGTTTCTCAGTCAAGGAACCACACCACCTGTCTATCAGTTGTCATACCGTGGCAGATGTGTGTTGCTGTGATGCTGAAAGCCATGCCACCTGTATTTCAAACACCAGTAGGGTCACCCATGATGGACAGGTTTCAGTGGAGCTTCCAGAATAAGAGAGACTAGGAAGAAGGACTTGGCTACCTACTTCCAAAAAAATTGGCCAAAAAACCCTATGAGCATTGTCTCATATAGTGCTGGAAGGTGAGAGGATGGCGCAAAAAAGATGGGGCAGGGTTCAGCTCTGTTGTACACAGGGTCACTAGGAGTCAGAATCGACTCCACAGGACTAACAACAAAGGTGCCCACAGGCCTGTGTTTCTTCTGGAGGTTCTGTGGGAAAATCCATATCCTTAAATTTTCCAGCTTTTAGAAGCCGCCTACATTCCTTGCCTCCTGGCCTCTCACTCTGTTTTCAAAGTCAGCAGTGCCAGCAGTGTACTATCCTCAAATTCATTCTCTCTCTCTCTGATGTCTGCTTCCATCATCCATTCCATTCCACATTTCCTTCTCTGACTCTGCCTTCCTATTTCCCCTATAAGAACCCTGTGATTATACTGGGCCCACCCAACTAATCCAGAACAATCTTCTCATCTCAAAATCCTTAATTTAATCATTTCTACAAAGTCCCATTTGCCATGTAAAGTAACATATTCAAAGGCTGCAAGGATTAGAATATGGCCATCTTTGGGGGGCGTTATTCTGTTTCCTCAAATTGTATTCTAATATCGTCTCTGAAAATGCCTGATTTAAGTGCTAACCCACCAAAGGACTAAGGCCTGAAATATGGCATCTTGTAAGACTGCTTCGAGATTCATAGAACTATTAGTCAAGCTTATGCAAAGTTTTTCTAGTTAGTAAACCCACATGTTACTATTATAACATAATAACTAATTACTATGCAACAAGAAATAATTCATTAAAATGCAGTGAAATCTAAGTTTTTTTTCAAAGGCATTTTTCCAAGGCAGCAGGGAAGAAGGAGTTACAGCTCTATGGCCACAGAAGATATATTTACAATTATTTTACCCATGCAAGCATAAAAATCATTCAGTATGAAATGCACAGATTCAGATAAACTACTTCTTGATGAAAATGGGCTTTATAAAAATTGTCTTTTATACCATCAAAATAGAATGTTGTCTTTTCAAAACAATTTCCAGATGAATAGTATATCATAATGTATATTTTTGCTAGCACATAAATAACTGCCTGAATACAAAAAGAAGGCAAGCATAGATAAAATTTGAAGATATGTGTTACAAATAAAGCACATATTTTATGATTCACTGCTACATCTAATTTTGTATCTATATGTATTTCTGCCCAGTATGACATCTGAATACTAAGATGATAATTCCTGTATGTTTGGAACCTCATGCTAGATCCATTAGTACAGATTGAGTGAGCATATGAAAGAAATATATCATTGGCTTAAAATCAGAAAAGATAATAAACTACGGAAACTGAAGTTAGAAAAACAAAGGGCCAGCTCAATTATTCTATATCACTTGATTGTTGAAACAGCAAGAAGGGTAGTGAGTACTTGAGATGAAAACTAAACAAATTTTAAAAACCCACATACATGCACCTGCAGTAGGATGTGATGGGAAGAATACAAAACTCCGTGAAATTAACAAAGACAACAGGAAATGCAAAGTTTAGATGATTAGGAGGTGAAAACTAATTTAAAGAGCAAAGCGGTTAAAAAATCAAGTAACAAAGGACACTGTTAAGAAATAAGCAAATACAAAGAATAAAATCATTAAGAAAAGGCTATCATCCAATGTAGTCATTTATTAGACTGGATGGGACAAGGACAAAGCTGCTTACATATTAAAAATATGTATTCAATTCAATTGAACTTCAATGACTTGAAGTTTAAGTTGGAGAACTTAAAAAAAAACAAACAAAAAGACACAATAAAAAAAATCCTGTTTGAAAAATCATAGCTCAGAATGAAAAGCAAAATGATGTGGACAGGTTTTGTCTTCCAGACACTAATCCCGTCAAAGTATTTACTAAGCATGCTCATTTCTGGGAGAAAAGGTAATCACTTGTTTTAGCTCTGTACTTTTACATGACACTGTATTCTATCTACTAATTAATCAAAAGCCAAGTATTTTCTTGGAATTTGTATAAATTTCATAAAACTGATTTCTATAATGTCTGGTTGTGAAATTTGCAATGATACAATGAAAAACAGAAAAGTAGGAAAAAATTGTATATTCTGAACACAGAAGTCAGAATTGCTTTTAGAAGTACCTTCACTGAATTTTCAGTTGCTTAATGCCACAATATCTTCCTAATATTGTGCAAATAGGTTAATGAAAAAAAAATCAAACATTAGATGTAGATCTCTGTTTGGAGTTCTATTCTCAAATTTCTTAAAAAAAATTATACATATATAATTATTATATATATAAACTCTCAGATTATATATCAGTTTTTAAATATAATCTTTATTGCTATATTACCAGAATTTTATGCATGGCTTTTAATTTTTCTAATTGTTCTTCATAGTTAAAAATGCCTATCATTTGTAGGAGTCCAATAAGTATCCAATTAAGCCTAAAAATATGTTATCCTTGGCATGCTTAGTTATTTTCATCTTTGTTCTATTTTAGTAAGTATAAGAAAATTGCTTTTTATTTCTTGTGTCAACAATATAATTTTTCCATTTTCACATTCTTATATAAAATATATATTGAAGACAATATGAAAATGCAATTAGATATTCAAATAATTGCACAAACATCGCTTTTCGAATAAGATGGAAATGCTGCAAAAACTGAATTGTCATCTATCAAGATGTGCTGACATGGAGTAGCTAAAAATGTATGTTTGAAATAACAAATTTGGCATATAAAAATCTGTTTAGATGGCAATGTATATGGTAATAAGTACAAGGGCTACTTGAAGAAAGGAGGAGGCCTATTAAACACTAGTTAATTTGTAATAAGAAAGATTTTTAAAACATTTGTTACATAGATTGGTCAATAAGTTGAAGCACAAAATAAATTAGTGCATGCAAATGTGTTCATATTTGTGTACACTTTTTGTGTGTAATATGTATGTGGGATTAGCAGTATGTTACTGTAATTCATAAATCTGTCTAAAATGCATTATGTTCTAGATAGTGTTTTAAAGATGACTGAGAGTACAATGATATAATAATTGCCCTTAGAAAATCATAAGCATATGCAACTGGAGAGCTAGAGGTGGAAAAAAAAATCATAATGAGGAATTATCCTTAAAAGCACAATATATTTGACAAGTCTGCTTATTAAGGTATCAACAACTATTCTTAGATGGATCAAAATCAAAGAAAACTTTTTAGATCCATAGACTCAAGTTGCAGAAGTCCAATTTAACACATTTGCTGAATGGCTACTACATACAACACACTGTGCTGAGAACACGGAAGACGGAAGATGGATACAACTTTCAGGGATCAAGGTACTGCAGCTAGGAAGCTTGAATGCACTGAAGAGAAATACGCACAGAACAATAGGGAACATAAAAATGAAGCAGTGTTACTAATTGTTTTTTTTAGCTAATGTAGATCAGTAAATGGCCCAGAAAGTTAGCAAACATGTGTACCCAACATAACATGGTGAATAAACAAAGGTTAAAATTAAGATAAAAATCATTCTGGTTTTTCTCAAACGATTCAAAAAATCTCATTGAAATATTTTTAAAAGATGCCAGTGTGGAATAGCTATACTTGATAGAGTACTGAAAAACTGAACCTCAGCTCCTTTGCTTGAAAATTTCTAATTAGCACCACATAACAACATCAAAAAATAAATCTGAATCTCAAGCAACAAGGTCTTTAAGTGAAAACAGAAAATCAGAATCAAGTCATTGAGAATTCAGGAGATGGTTTCCTGCCTCCTTTTCAATAACCCACATCCTAAATGCCATTTAGAACTCACTGCCTCATTCCTCCAACTAAATCCCTTTACTGTTCTGAATTTTCCATTGTCTGCATTCACAATTAAAATTAGTACATTATCATCTAGTATTTATAGATTATAAGCAACTTTTGTTTTATTCATGTATTTTTTCTTATTTTTCCTGCAAAGTTGAATGCCTCTCAAGAGTTAGGACTATTTTTAATTCCTCCAATTTCAATAGTTCTTTACAAAATTCTGGGAAATAGTAACTGTATACCTATTATATTACTTAATTCAGGTATTTATGCTGTTTTTGAACACTGACATAGGACACTAGGCACTGAAAAACTACCAGTATTACCACTTGGATAATGACTTAGGGTTACAAAATGAATACTTAACCAGGGATGCATGTGTATTTTGTCTATGCATGAAACAAATTTTTATTATCATTGACTATCAAGATAATTCAATAGTCAAAACAGTTGTTGGATCTGGATTAAATTTACTAATGGTTTGAATAGTCAATTCAGTGGCCCAAATAACAAAACATATGTACGTATGTACTTATATATGTATGTATATATATATAACAAACATATATATACATACATGTGTCTTCCATCAAAATCAGATTGTGAGACATTATTACACTGTCAGTATATCTTATCTGCCTATTAATCACATCAGTGACTTTGAGTTCTTCAAAGAGAAATGAGAAACACAGAAAAATGCAAGTTTGCTTTTTATTTCTGAAAGTCAAAATATTGACTTCTTTGCTGGACTTGACTTTCTAAGCACAGAGGATCTAAATATGAATATACAATAAATTGAGTTCATATGGGTGTTTTTGGTTTGTTTTGTTTTTCAGAAAATATACTCTTGAGAGGCTTTATTCTCTTTTTTCTCCAGCTTTATTGAGATATAATTGACATAAAATTTATTAATCTTTTAATTATGCATAGAGGACTACAAAGCCAGGAAAATAAAGTGAGTTTTACTATTCTAGGGTAATGTAAATCACCTGATTCCCACAGAGTAGTTTTCAAAATAATATAGTCAGTATTACTGTTAAGATGCCACCTGGTGATGTGCCCCTCTCCCACCAAATACAAAGAATTTTCATCAGGCAATGTTTAGCTGTACTTCCCAACATCTTGAGGTAAGATGTAGATGCTATCTTTGACCCAGACTATTCAGTATAGTGAGGATTATGGCTTCTTTATAATATTTTGTCTTGTGTTTAAAATGATAAATTTCATATATCTATTTACTCTGGACCCAAATATTGAACCTTCACATTTCAGTCAGTGTATAACGTCTTGAAATATAGTGGTCTTGCACAAAACAAATCTGGGTCATAAGAATTATTTTCTAGACCTGTGTAGAATTGTCATATTTTTTTCTTTTGGCCTAGAAAATAACAATTTTTCTCTAAAGTGGATACAAAATCTGTTTAAGGTTATTGTCCAAAAGGAAATGAATATAGCACAGATAAATCACACTAATAGATAAACCTCCACTCTCCTACTAGACTACAAAGCCCCTTGAGCAATGAAATAACTTTTATTTTGCACACCATTCAGTCTCTATGATAGTGCCAGACACATAGCAGGTTTTCAATGAACAAATTTTAAATAAATGAATAAGTGAAATGTAGTGAAAACAGTTGACTGTCTACGAAGGTAATGTTGGCCAGGTCACGTGGAGCCCCTTTTTAAAACAGCTTTGAAGAAAAATTTTAACTCCAAAAAAATCATTCCTAAATAATAAATGTGGTTATCCATTTTTTATCTTACTTGCTTTAAAAATGAAACTATGACAATAACACCCATACTCAATAAATTACATATAGAGTAGGAGGAACCAAAACAACGAGAAGCAATATTTTGATAGATTAGTAAAATAATGAAAAGGTCCAGTGTAGTCAGAAGAGAAATAAGGATTCTGCTCTTTCAACCATCAACATAGCAGCTAGAGCAGAGGATTATCAATACAGGTAGAAGAATGAATGAATAAATGAGCAAATATTCAACTTTCCAGACTCCCAATGTCACCTATTGGCAATGCAGTATTTCGAAGTGTACATTTTGTCTAATAAGACTAAAGTATAATCAATGTACTGTATACACAACTGTATTTGGAAGGCAATGCAAAACCATTCCAATTTGAGTGTCGAGAGGCTTAAATCTACTACTCATTGTATGACATGGGACATCTCAACCACTTTGGATAGCAATCTGTGACTCTATAAGGAGTGTCATGGTGACTTGCTTAGTTACTTCTCTATACTGCAATGTCAAATTGCCTAGCCTTATGGTTTCAGTATACTCTGCTTCTCTATGATATGTTTATGATGTAATAAGAGAGTATAATAGAAATGCAGAATAATAGCATCTAACCTAATTGTAACCCTGAGATGAGGTAAGATTTCTTTTAAGTCTTTGAAAAGGTAAAAGTATAACACACAGGAGAAGAAAAACAACTATTCTGTCTATATATTGTATTTTAACTAATGATAATTGTCCTGTTTTAAACTCTCACGTATTCATTATAGAAATTGAGAAAATAGGGAAAAATATAAATAAGAAAAAAAGTAAAATCATCTGTATTATCACTCTCTGATGGTAGCCATTACTAGCATTTTGTTTTATTTCCATCCAGTCTCTGATATACATTATATTCTTCCATATTTGAATCGTATTGAATATATAATTTTATATCCTTATAGCCTTTATACTATATTCCAAACATGTACCAATGAATACATGTTTTAATGGCAATATCATATTAATGTATATGAATGTTCCATAATTCATTTAATCCTTTCCCCAATATGGGTTATTAATTTTTGTTTCCAATATGTCTCTATTATAAATAATATTCCAACGAACATTGTTGTATATGAATCTCCATGTGAATCCTTGCTAACCTTTTTAGAATAAATTTATAGAACAGCAGTTATATAGTCAAAGAGTATAGATTATTTACTATTGAAGTGACAAATAAGAAGATGATAAAGGCATCTTTCATCTCTTTTCTAAGCAAATACTGTATATATGACTATTTTATTTTTAAAGATTTCAATAGAAAATCATCTTGCAAATCACCAATTTATTTTTATGTACTGATATAGAAATATAAAAGATTAATAGGAAAATATTATGATTTTGCAACTGTTATTCTATTTTCTTTTATTTGGGTTCAAGAGGAAAAGAGAAATACAGTTTAACAATTAGAAATTCATTTCTAGTATATTATACAGCAGAATTGCCTATCAGTTACTTAATAAAAACAAAGCAATGTAGTATGAAATCTAAATGGAGTTAAAAGTTGTCAACAAAGTAGGCTTATCAGACCACTTCTATTAAGTGAAACCCAACCAGGCTGTAAAAAGTTAAACATAAGGGAATAAAATGTGTAGAACTCACTCATATCAAGGAAATGCTTTGAAATATTCCCAACTAGAGAGTTGAAAATGATGTTAAATTGTGTAAACCACCACCTGCAACTGCAAGCTATATCAGTAACTTAACAAATATGTGTCTCCAGGTATCTATTCCTATGCAACACGTAACAAATCAATAGAATAGCCCTCATCCAACAAAATAGCTATCATCAAAGTCTGGTTGAACCTATATAATGATATACACTGGGATATTTCCAAGCTGGCATTACAGAAAATGACAAGGGATACATCATGGACAGGATGCAAAAAGCAATAAAGAAAAAATGAAAAGGAATAAAAACCCAGAATTGGAAAAAAAAAAATACCTACAAAATGAGAATATTACATTGAACCAAAAGCAATAAAACTTTTCAGCCATGTTTCTGGAGTCTTACAAAATCATTAGGCATGACACTATCATCAACAATAGCAATATCATTTATACATGTCAAGAGATTATATGTATGTATCCTATCTGGTTCCTACAACCACCATCCCAGCTATGCAGCCATATAGCTAAGGCTGTTTCAGATAGAAAACTATAATTTACAGAAGTTAAATTACTTGGCCATGGCAAAAGCTAGTACGTGGCAGAACCAGACCTCAAATCCAGCTGTCTTAACTCCAGAAATAATTCTCTCTATACCAATTTCCTGAACAAAGAAATACGCAGGTACAAATACTTAAAAAAGCACTAAATAAATTGGTGGCAAAATCACTGAAAAGCTTATGTTTGAAGCAATCATTGAAGAAAGCATACCTCCCCTCTAGTTTACTTAAAAACAAATTTTTGTATTTAGGATATATCATTCTAAAAATAACATTCAGTAGCTGATCCAATTTAACAGTTAAGATAGCCAAAATGCCAACTCAACTCTTCAGTTGGGTTTAATCGAGTTGGTTTTGGTGGTAATAAATTTAAGTAATCTGGATGATCCATACTTTTAAAAAACCCATAGAGCTACAAAAAATCCTGTTGTGCTGTTCCTCTAATAATCTCTGTTTTAAATAAGAATATACCAAAATGCTTAATCTTATGTTAGAACATTAAAATTTCAGCTCATAAATGTTTGATAGCAAAATACTAGACTTTTCATGGATCTGATATCCATAACATATATTATTAATTATTTAATAAGTAATATAAAATACCTATAAGCTCATGTTGGAGAGAGGAAAACTAATGGATCTGAATCCATTTTCTAGATCTCCATTTTTAAATCTTGTAACAAATTGAATCATTAAAATAAAAAACACACAAAACACAAACTGACTATTATCACGGCACTTCATGGAAACTACATGAATGGCTTCAAATTTAATATAAAAATTTTAGAATTTAGTATGTTCTTTTCAGACTTTAGATTACTAAAACAAGAATATTACATATTAACAATAACTTTAAAAGTGTTGTTAAAGTTAAAACTGAAGATACTACTTGACGCATCTAAACAGTATTGTCCAGGAAGTCACACTGTATCTTATAAATTATGGAAGTTTCTCATGCTTTCTTTGCAGAAAAAATATTCTACAGGATAAGATATATTCCTCCTATTGTCAGAGAAGCATTTTTGTAATCTAGGTTACCAATATATGTAAAATTTTGCATTTATTACAAATTATCTAATTTTAGTTCCTAAAGGCATTGACTTTCTGAGTCCTTAAATACATTCTGTTTTTGGTTTATCTTTAAATATGTTTGTTTTCATTTTAGCACTGCCACAAATCCTTGCAAGAATAATTAATATAAAAAGAATTAAATTAAATTTACTTGTCCAAGGTCTCTCATTATGGAGTATAATTGACTTATTCGGTACTCAAGACCGAATGTTTCTTCTGTCTATCCTCAAAACAATAATGAGTCAGAAATGTGATTTTGAATAAAATTTTAGTTGTCACCAGAATTATTTTCATTTTTCATAGTAGCTGGTTTTTATTATAAATTCATGCTTACTTGTTTTGGATCACTGGTACATGAGTCAGTGATTATTATCATGTCATCATAATTCACTCTATAGTTCAAATAAGAAATACATCATTTTGAATGATGACAATTGCAGTAAAATATATGAAAAGCATACTGTGATAGAAAATAAAGGAATAAGATGTGGTCATGAGGGGAGGCTCTACTTTAGGCAAGGTGGTTAGAAAGTTCTGTCTGATGAAATGCTGTTTTTAAACTGAAACTTTAAAGATGAGAAAGAGCAGTGGGGTGGGGGGGGGATGGAAGGTATATAGTTCAAGGCTCAAGAAAGCATATTCAAGACTATAGGGTGAAAATGCAGGATTCACAGGTGTGCAACTCGTGTAGTTACACACGGCCCCAGGCACAGAAGAATCGTGCTTAGTTTAATGCTCTGTTGCATTTTGCAATTTTTAACAATTTTTTAATGAGGACCCCATATTTTAATTTTTCACTGGGTCTTGCAAATTATATAGCTGGTCCTGAACACTGTCCATACTTGAGAAACTTAAATGAGAATGGTGACTGAGGAGGATGTGACCTCAGATAAAGTAGGAAAGTAAGAAAGGGCCAAGTCACACAGTGCTTTGAAAGCCACGTAAAAAGTTTAGATTTTATTTTAAATGTAGTAAGAAGTTATTGAAGGTAGGTGTTCCACAGGTGAATGACATGATAATATTTGCATTTAGAGTATTTACTCTAGCTGCAGCATGGCAGGGGCTCACCACCTGTTTTGTAAATAAAGTTTCATTGGAACACAACCGTACCCATTCTTTTATATATTGTCTATGATTGCTTTCATGCTACAATGGCAGAGTTGAGCAGTTGCAACAGAGAGACTGTATGGCTCACATAGACTGAAATATTTATGATCTGTTTCTTTATAGGAAAAGTTTGCTGACCCTTGGACTAGAAGGGTACAAGAATGAAGGCTGGAAGATCTGATGGGAAGCTTTAGCACTAAGAGAGTTTAGGTGTCCTGGATCAAGAAATGGAAGAAGATATTGATATAAGGCAGCAGATTCAAGACGTACATAGTAGACTTAATGAAAGGATTAAGTGATAAGTTGGATGCGAGATGGAGGTTGAGCAGCTGGGTGGAAGGTGATGTCATTCATTAAAACAGGTAAGATTGGGTAAGCATTATGGCATTGTGAGGGGGGAATTAAAAGTTCTATCTAATACATGCAAAGTTTGAGATGCTGTGAGAGAGTTAGAGAGGTCAAGAAATAGTTAAATTTATGACAATAGAACTTGAGTTCTGAGTAGAACAAGGGCAGCCATATAAATATTGGATTCATCAGCAAAGAGACACAGCTAAATTCACGTAAATGGATGAGACCATCTAGAGAGAGAAGAGAAGGCCAAAAGTAGTGGAAAAATTAAGAAAGTATGGTATCGGGCCGGCCCGTGGCTTAGCAGTTAAGTGCGCGCGCTCTGCTACTGGCGGCCTAGGTTCGGATCCTGGGCGCGCACCAACACACCGCTACTCCGGCAATGCTGAGGCCGCGTCCCCACATACAGCAACTAGAAGGATGTGCAACTACGACATACAGCTACCTACTGGGGCTTTGGGGGGAAAAAAAGGAGGAGGATTGGCAATAGATGTTAGCTCAGAGCCAGTCTTCCTCAGCAAAAAGAGGAGGATTAACACAGATGAGTGAGAAGGAAAAATCCTTGGAATATTTGGGGAAGCAGGAAAACAAGGTGAGAACTGGAAGCACAAAGGAGAATAAAAGAAGTTTGGTTTCACTTGTGTGTGTTCGTGGTTGTAGAACAGGTTTATGTGCAACTGAACTGGAAACGTGGGGGGAGCAACACCGAGCAAGTTGTTTCTGAGGAATAAGATGTTGTAAGTCATGACTCTGAAGGCAATGATAGTTAAAAATCCCACTATATGACAATTTGAATATGTATCTGAAATAGATAAGTTAAAAACAAATTTTTGAACTTTAGAAGAGTAATAAAAAGAAATGCAGAGTCCATTGAAAGTTGAAGATGACCCCGTATTAAAAGAGCCAGAAAATGGTAATATTCTGGCTCTTTTATAATATAATATAAAATGGTAAGACTGCGAGGCTAGTGCTGAAGTCCACATGTTGTTGAATGAAGGAGAGTCAGAAAGATATCAGCAGGGCCGGCCCTGTGGCTTGGTGGTTAAGTGCGCGTGCTGCAATGCTGGTGGCCCGGGTTCGGATCCCGGGTGCGCATCGAGGCACCACTTCTCCGTCCATCCTGAGGCCGAGTCCCACATACAGCAACTAGAAGGATGTGCAGCTATGACATACAACTATCTACTGGGGCTTTGGGGGGAAAAAATAAAATAAATAAAATCTTTAAAAAAAAAAAAAAAGAAAGATATCAGCAAATAGCAATGAGAAGAGGGAGTCTACGGCCATACCACCCTGAATGTGCCTGATCTTGGCAGCTAGGCAGGGTCAGGCCTGATTAGCATTTGGATAGGAGAAGAGGGAGAGGGTGGCTTGATCAGAGTGAAGGGCATTACAAGGCAAGGAAGACACTTAGCACACCTCTTAAATCTGAGGTGCCTCTGTGTGTGGGAGGAGTATCCACCAGTGAGAGGGATGCAGAAAAGGTAAGTCAGCAAGGAGTGTGCAACCCACTGTAGGGGATGTGTAGGACCTTATATGATGAACACTTGGAAATGTAAGGAAGATTATAAACACATCCTTAGCATTGTATCCCAAACTCATTAATTTCAAGGAACACTTTTTAGAGAGGGGAATCTAAACCATTTTCTACAGATTTTACATAAATAGCTGTGCTATGGTCTTAACATAAGACAGCTATATTTTTTCCAAATTCCAAGATTTGGTATACAAATATAAGTGGACCTTCATGATTTCATAAACTTTTAATTACAATTACTTTAAAACTTAAATTTTAGGGCCGGCTCTGTGGCTTAGCGGTTAAGTGCGCGCGCTCTGATGCTGGCGGCCCGGGTTCGGATCCCGGGCGCGCCCGAGGCACCACTTCTCCGTCCAACGCGAGGCCGAGTCCCACGTACAGCAACTAGAAGGATGTGAACCTATGACATACAACTATCTACTGCGGCTTTGGGGGGAAAAAAATGAATAAATAAAATCTTTAAAAAAAAAAAAAATAAATAAAACTTAAATTTTAGAATATGAATTTTTTTTTTTTTTTATGAGGAAGATCATCCCTGAGCTAACATCCATGCTAATCCTCCTCTTTTTTGCTGAGGAAGACTGGCTCTGAGCTAACATCTATTTCCAATCCTCCTCCTTTTTTTTTTCCCCCAAAGGCCCAGTAGATAGTTGTATGTCATAGTTGCACATCCTTCTAGTTGCTGTGTGTGGGGCGTCGCCTCAACATGGCCAGAGAAGCAGTGTGTCAGTGCGCACCCGGGATCCGAACCCGGGCCACCAGTAGCGGAGCGCACGCACTTAACCACTAAGCCACGGGGCCGGCCCTAGAATATGAATTTAAACATTTTTTAGTTTGTCCTGCTAAAGGTACTCCATTGATTCATTTATCATTTATTCATTGATTGATTCACCCATTGACTCTATAAGCATTTATCAAGAATTTATTTTGGACCATGTACTCTGTGAGGCACTGGAGATTCAAAGATTAATCCAACAAATTTGCTGTCAAGGAGCTCATGATCTAGTGAACAAGACTGATTTTAAAACACTGCACATTTTAAGAGTGACAATTGATCATTCTTTGTTGGACTATGAAAGCATGGGGAGAGATTATCTGGTTCAGCTTTGGTGTTAGGAAACCCCTTACAGAGGAAGTAATACGTGAATTGAGTAACAAAAGATCAGGAATCAAATGGAAGCTCCATGCGGACAGACACTGTCATTTCCACCATTTCTACAGGACTGCATGGCCCAGAGTGATATGCAATAAGTAATTGCTGAATGTATACATGGCAAGGATGCAGAGCATAAATTAATTCTAATTAGAGGGTACAGCATATTCAAAGATATAGCACACTCATTTACCTTTTTCTACAATTTATCTGCTTCTAATGTTTTGTTTTCTGTTACACTTGATTGGTTCGGGGAGTTAGTTATACAGGAGTGGATACACAGACTTGGGATACGTGTTAGACGATGCTCATCTTGGTTTTCAAAGTCCTTCCTCAGGGATACCCCCAAACTCTGTTAGCTCTTATGGCTATCGTAGAAAAATAGGTTGGCATGACTATTTTTATTCCATCAACGTATTTTAATATTTTATGATATATTCTCACTTCCACATCATGTCTACAGCTCAACAGTTAATATTTCTCTATCCAGAGTAACAGATATTCATGAATCTTATTGTTTATTTTATACAAGCCAGTTATCAATATATACTTGTTTATCTCTTATGTACCTTTTTACCCCTCAGAAAACTTTTGAAATGCTATAAATAGCAAAATCAATAATGTTTTTAGAAGAAATTAAATTATTATTGCAATCCAGTTCCTCAGTTTCTTTTCTTTTACTTCTTTATTACTATTATTTGAGGGAGAGAAGAGGAAGAGAATGTTGATAAAATAAGAGCCATATCTGATGGACAGATGTCCACCCTATACGGCTGACTCAAAAGTTTACATATTATATATTATATGTTTATTACATGCCATATATATTGCATGTACTATATATACCTACTATATACCATTTTAAAGATGTATACATATAAGATATATAATTACATACATATCTTATTTAACATGGAATGAGAAATTGGACTATTGGTTCTTTTCCTTTTCTTCTTGCATGGTTATATTATCTAAGTTTTCTTTAATGCATAAGCATTTATTTTGTTATTTAAAAAACAATAAAAGGCTATTTTAAAAACAATGTCTTGAAACTAGACTTAATATTACTTCTTAAAATTGATTATATTTAAAAAGAAAAGGCGGGGCCGGCCCTGTGGCTTGGTGGTTAAGTGCATGCGCTGTGATGCTGGTGGCCCGGGTTCGGATCCCGGGTGCGCATCGAGGCACCACTTCTCCGTCCATCCTGAGGCCGAGTCCCACATACAGCAACTAGAAGGATGTGCAGCTATGACATACAACTATCTACTGGGGCTTTGGGGGGAAAAAAATAAAATCAATAAAATCTTTAAAAAAAAAAAAAAAAAAAAAGAAAAGGCCATGGCATATGGTAAGATATGCAATCACTTTTTTAACTTCCCACGTAAAGCAGGTAAATCTGCATAGCGTTTGCTGTATGGACTTCAATAAAACTATAGATTTCTGGCAAAATGCCAAGATGAGAGCCTATTTCACATTTAAATTTCTGCATCATTGAGAGTGAAATCTTGAGTGCTATCCTCCAGAACAAATACAGTCTTTGCTCTTTCCCGTGTATGTTCACGAATCATTGAATTTCCTTCCCCAGTGTGTGAGCCACTGCCCCTCTGGTATTCACCCAAGGCTTGTATAAACCAAAAGCTGCAACGGAGCACAGGAAAAGAACTATGTAACTCTACCACATGAGCCCAAATAGACAGATTGAAAAATAAATCAGTTTACGATATAATAGGAAGTGAAAAAATATCAATGCTATGGACCCATAGGTCTCTTTATACTAGTCGAGTAAGAGCAGTTGTTATGGTAAAAAGCAAATGAAAAAACACAAAGTCATGCATCTCCCCTACTCTTACTACGTGGGTGGAATACTATGGTCTGCACTCTTAGCCTTATTCCTGGCTCTTCTCCATCCTCACATTTATTTGTTTTTGTTTGGCTATATCAATTTCAGTTGATGCTAAATTTCCGTCTTTTGCCTATCCATGTAAGCTACCTAAAAGTCTTAATATATCTACTCCTTCCCCATTTAATAGAGAACATCACACAAAAAGAAGCCTCTGGAGGAAAAAAAATCAGCAACTACATTTGCAAACAACTGCTTCATAACTTTTGACCTAAGTGTCTCAGAATAACATGCCATTCATCATTCGAAAACAGTGTAGATGTTTTCCAGGAAGTTTATATAATCTGTGGGTAGAAAGAGCACACACAGTCATTCTGAACTTTTCCTCTGCATCATGGATAAACTTTTTAAAATAGAAAAATAGTCAATTTTTTTTGCAATCATTCAAACCTACTCTGCTATATCCTCTAGTTGTAACATCAGTTTCATTTCATATATACCTTAAGCATAACACAAAGATTTGCCTGCCCGCCTTTTTGAACTAAGACTAGTTAACTTCAGATACTTTTCAGAAACAATATGTCATGATGATCAAATTGCAGATTATTTGTAATAGATATCCTTTCTCAAGCCCTGAGAAAAGAAAGAAGTGGTCTGTTCCAGGCTATATAATTTCATCTAGGCTTTCTTCATATATAAACATCAGTTGCATGCTTGAAGAGTGAGATCTTATATATTTATACGGTCAGAAAATGTTCTAAAAAATGAAACACAGGTTTTTTATTTAAAATATTTAAATACCATGCAGGTATCTCAGTTTGCCTAAAAAGAGAAAAGACAACAAAGAATCAAATATATAAAGTAATATTAACAAAAACTTTCAAGACACGCCTCTTCTATACCTTTAATTTGACAGAGTTTCCTTTGAAAATGAAATCAAATCAAGCTATTTGAATATCCTGGAATATTAACTTTCCCCTTTAGTGCTGGTTCCTGGCAAGAATCACTTAGAGAGTTTGTAAACAGTATGAGGATGTAGTGCAAATTTTGGCTCATATTATATACTCAAGAGGCACAAATAATTTGAATTAGCTATGTATGAGAAAGAGATGCAATTAATCCAAGCTGAAGAAAATAGAAACTTCTGGTATTCCTTCATAAACACGGCAAAATGTGTCCCCCCACAACTGCCCATCAAACATCAAGATGCAATTTGATCTGTAGCTTTCATTCTTTTGGCTATCTACACAGACACCACAACTCAGTGCAGCGTCAATTTTCAATGTGCTAGGGTGGGAGGAGGGGGCACAAAACGCTTTGGATAAATAAAATGTGGTCTCTCATAGGAAAAAGGAGGGTCAGGGCATTTAATTTAGGGGGACAGATAATATGGTGCTAAGGGAAATTTAATAGCCTTTCCTCCAAAATTCAGTTTACACTTTATAACAAATCTATTTGAACATTAGATCCTTACAATTAATAATATAATTAAATGATCATAAATAACGTTAACCTTTTTGTGGTTGTGGTATAACTGAAGTTTTGTGCTTCTATTTGCATCTTTTGTAAAATTCTTGCACATATTTGACTCCTGATTAATTTAACGAATGACAAATTCTCTCCTTGACTAAACTCTACTCAGGTACCTCGGAGCTCTTTTTGAACTAGGCCTTGACTTTTGCGCTGTCACATTTCTCTCTGCGTTGTCCAGTTTTAGCAAGAATCCTGTGAAGTCAGCTTAACCAGAATCCCTCATCCTGTGTCTAATCCTCATCCTCTTCCATCTCCCAGCTGATGTCTGATCACCTTGGCCTACCTTCAGGAAGAATCCTGTTAGGTGGGTTTAACTAGCATCTCCCCTTACTGCTGATGTGTTCTCCCAACAGTATTCCATCCACTGACCCACACCCTGTCGCTTGGCTATAAATTCTCACTTTTTCTTGTTGTATTCAGAGTTGAGCCCAATCTCTCTCTTCCACTGAAAAACCTCATTGCAGTGGTCCCTACAATTATTGCAATAGTCCCATGAATAAAGTCTGACTTACCATTCTTAAACTAACGTCATGAGCAATTTTTTCTTTAACATAAGGATCCCACCAAAACAGAAATTCCAAAATGTTTTTTGTTTTATTGTAATCGTTTTCCCAAAAGTGTAAATGTGAATTTACTGATAGAGAGCTAATCCTTGGAAATGAATATTAATTTCATGGACAATTATTGGTGAAATACAGGAAAAAATATTTTCCAAATTGGCATGAGTTCTCTTCCAAAATGTCTCCTCTCCTGAAAAGGTAAAAGTTTTTCAACTTTGAAACTCTTAGAGATTATTCATGATGATAATTCTTTCTCTTCATTACAAATATTTCTAAATTAACCACTACTTCTTTCAGATAATAAGCAATGCTGCTTACACTTTTGTAAACACAAAGGATATATTACATATATATATATCTAACTTGTAAGCCTTTTGTAAAGAATTGCTGTAATATTTAGCCTCTAGTAAAGCAAATTTAAACAAAAGATAAATTCAAAACAGCTAATGTTAATAACTACCATGATATGATTAAATCTACACTTTACTAGTGACCTGTAAGAAAGTGAATAATAATAAATAAAAAAAACCAATTTGCTACATCCTCCATCATTCCAGTAACCTCCAGTAACTACTTACATACTGCTACTAATTCACGATTTCATATGTAGTCCCATATAGTCAAGACCAAGGAATTGCCGTTATGTCATAGTTTTGAACTACCTATCGAGGTTCTGAAAAACTGCCAGTGTCTTCCCAGATGCATTGCATGAGTTCGGCCCTACAAAGAATGGACATACTAGAGAAATTTCAAATTCTTTTACTTCCTGTCCAAAATTTCATCAAGGCTAAGATCAAAGATGTGTATTGTAATATGTGCCTGCATGTGTGTAAAACAGAACTCTTGACCTTTCTTTCTTAAACTGGGCTACGATTCTGATAAAACTTCATCTCCTATGTGGCATCTTTATAGGCCTAGAAACATACAGTACTCAAATCAGCTACTTTTTGCTGCAAGTGTGCTTCTGCAATCCTGGTTAAATTGGTCCTTTTTGTATTCTCAATATCAACGAAACCCAAGACTTCCTTTTAAGATTTCTTTTTACATTTTTGTCAGAATCATACAGATATAGATGGCTGATTTTTCATTGCACTTGCAGCTAACTGCATATTTGCAAATAAAACTGAGAATATATTAATCTAAAAATTTTTAGTTATCCATCTTATTAAGCTGACAAATTCGGATTGAATTTATATGCTTTTATTGGCATCCAAAATGAACCCTTAAATTAACATACTTTTTCTTTCATCTCTTAATTAGATTTCCAAAACATAAAAAAATTTAAGGGGCCGGACCAGTGGCGCAAGCGGTTTAGTGTGCACGCTCCGCTGCGGCGGCCTGGAGTTCGCTGGTTCGGGTCCCGGGTGTGCACCGACCCACCGCTTGGCAAGCCATGCTGTGGCAGCGTCCCATATAAAGTGGAGGAAGATGGGCACGGATGTTATCCCAGGGCCAGTCTTCCTCAGCAAAAAAAGAGGAGGATTGGCAGATGTTAGCATAGGGCTGATCTTCCTTACAAAAAAAAAATTAAGAAAAATTTCCACACATGAAATAAATCTTTCATATGTTCATTAGGATTAACATATATTTCAAAAATAGAATACTGCTAACTGAAATTACAATAAAGTTTCTTCTTAAAACTTGTTTTGAATGAGCATATGATAGTTTTTCAGGTTAGTATCATTAAAAGATGGCTATTCACTATAAATTGCAATGATTTTAAATACATTTAACTTTATTCATATTTTCCAACCATTTCAACAACTTTATTTTTCCTGATTAGAAACTTCCTTTGTTCCCTTTTCTTGGCAGAATAATCTTCACTGCCAAATCTATTGCTATTTATATTTTAAACACTAGAATTCCTAAGAGAATGGTTCTTTAAAATAATGTGATTTGCTTTTTTTTAACCATTAAAGTATATTTCAATTGTTCTTATGAATTGCAAATAGTGATCAGAATTTTGTCTGTATTTATACTGATGGCTGAATATAACACTGAAAATACTGGAAATACTGTGTTGCCCTGTACATACTACTACTATTGGAAATGTGTATTTGTCTTAGATTTTTTTTCAGTGAAAAAATTAATAAATAATAACACAAATTTTATATTCTTTTTTTTGTCAGGTACCACAAAAGAAGCCAAAATATCAAATGACGTAAAGAGGGCAATTGCCCTCTTTACAAACAAGTAAAGATGTAACCATAAAACTTCATGTATGTCAAGAATGCAAGTACTGTGCAAATAGGAATAATAGTAAAATCATTGTTAATGCATTAACAAAATGCATGCTTCTCTTCCAATGAAAAACATACAAGTTTTACACTGCCACAGAAAAGTTAGAATCAGGACTAGTTTCTAAGTTTCCAAAGAAAATAAATATTTAACAATTTAAAAATAATATTATTTGAATTCAGTTCAGCGTATACTCCCTCATCTCTGTCCCTCTTCCAGCCCTAACTTCATATCAATACTAACTCTGTCCACTCATAAGGAACCTTAAGATCTAGTCCAGCAGTTCTGAAGCCCAGCTGCGCGTAGAATCACTTGGAGATTAAGTTAAATGCTGGTGCTTAGTCCCCACACCAGCCCAATTAAATCAGGATCTCTGGTGATGGGCTCAGACGTCAGTATTTTTAAATAGTTCCCCAGGTAATACTCACAGCTTGAGAACCAGTGATGTAGGCCTAAACATTCATTTTATAGATGAGAAAACCTAAAGAAATGTAAACTTCCTTGAAATCAAAATTACTAAGAGGCAGTGTCAGGGAGCTTACCCAGGGTCTTCCGATTCAAGACACAGTGTTAAACATGGTCCAGCCTCTAATTTTTCTCACTGCTTTACAGGTGACTTGATCCTCTCTCTCAGTTCTAATTATTTGCTTTGGTAAAGCCCAATATATCATCTTTTTCTACTTCAGTTATGTTCTGGAAATAAAACAACTCTTCCAAGATTTTGGAGTAAACCTGGTGTATTAGTCAGAGTTACCCAGAGAAACAGAAGCAATAGGGTGTGTGCATGTGTGTGTGTGATTTATTATAAGGAATTGGCTCACGCAATTATGGAGGCTGAGAAGCCCAGGCTCTGCAGTCAGCAAGCTGGAGATGCAGGGAAGTCAACATGTAGTTCCAGTCTGAGGCTAAAGGCCTGAGAACCAGGAGAGCTCGTGCTGCAAATTCCAGTCCAAAAGCCAGCAGTCTCAAGCACCAAGAAAAACCAGCGTTCAGTCTCAGTTCAAAGGCCAGAGAAGACCAACATCTCAAGCAATCAGGCAGGAGGAATTCCCTCTCACTCAGCCTTTTTCTCTTCAGGTCTTCAACTGATTGGATGATTCCCACCCACGCTGGGAATCAGTCTATTGATTCAAATGTTAATCTCACTCAGAAATATCCTTACAGACACACCCAGAATAATGTTTGGCCAAAAGTCTGGGCACCCCACGGCCCAGTCAATTTAACACGTAAAATTAAATTAACCATCACACCTGGAATCCAGAAATTCTATCCCCCAACTCTCAGACAGCTCCAACACATCTATTTACCTCACAAATACACTGTACCATCAAGCTCTGAGCTTCTAGTGATTGCTTTACCTGTTGATTTACCAATTCAGAATAGTGTAATATTTGTGCTGAATGGAGTATGATAAACCACAATGAACGGTCATTGGAGTTTGTGTTCTTGCGCTTCCGCTTGACGTGAAAACTACCCTTATTTTGACACAGACTCAGGAATGCTTTCCCTTCTCATCAGATGACGCCACAAAAATCAGTAACCCTAATGAAATGTGCCTAAAGCACTGGACTATGGAATATTAAAAATAAAGATCCAGCTAAAAGCTGAATGTGCCTTGCACAAAACAGGCACACAATAAATGTTTGATGACTGAAGAAATAAATGACTCCACCTGAATTCTGGTTGCACGTCTAAAGAAACTCCAAAACTAAGAGATTCAGGTAAATGAAGACCATTTTCTTACACAAAGTACATTTAAAAAAAAATTTCACAAAGGAGAACTATAAGCCTCTTCTATAAATTTTTGGTTATTGTGTGTGGGGTATTAGACTGAATTGTCAATTTTTATTTTCCAGGAAAATTGGATTTTGATTAGTTAAATAAACAGCACATTGACAACTTGGGAAAGAATGGGTTCTATATGTTGATCAACTGGAGTGCTGTGAGTTATTGAGGAAACTGTTAATCACCACCTGGAATTGCATCAAATCACATCCACTCCAAAGGATAGAAACTGAGATATAAGATAACCTTCCAGTTAAACACGAGGAGATTACAGTCAATTTGAGAATCCTAGGTAAGCCATGATTCCCTGTTCCTCTTCATTTTCAGCCAGCTTATTATGGATAGATAAATGCTAAGTGTCAGGAAGCCCATCCTGTGACATACTATCCGAATATGGTTGGAATAATAGATGTCCAGCGGAAGCTCAGAGCCTTCTAACCTCTCCTAATAAAAAGATTAATTCAGAGTTGTCTGTTCCTTTTCCATATTCACACAAAATTAAAATATTGATAGAAACCATTTATTACTCAATGCCTTCTGTATGCCAGCTTATTTACAAGTATTACATTATTTAATCATAATTCTAACTAGTAAATAGTATTCTTTCCATTTTACAAATGGTAAAACTGAGATTTAGAGAATTAAAAGATATATAGCATATAAACACCTGATCCAGGATTTGAATCAAGATTTAGCTGAAAACTCTAGCTTTTACAACTATGCAATACTGCCTTCTGCGTTTTATGCTATATTTTACGTAGATGTAGAGGATCTTTTATCATTCTGGTAATAGAACTCACTGATGTTGGAAACTGGCAAAAATTTATCAATTTAAGAGTTGCAACTGGAGGTAGGCAGTCCCAAGGCTAATATAAGTTTATTCATTTTTATGACTTTGGTTTAAAGAATTATTTTAATGACTTTCTAACTCAGTAGAACCTAAATATTTTCCAAATTTTCTAGAATGTTGACAGAAAATAGGTACTTTGACAGCAATTTCTAGGTCTCCTTCTTCTTCTCCTTCTTCTTCTTTCTTTTTTTTTTTTTTTTGTTGAGGAAGATCAGCCCTGAGCTAACATCCGATGCCAGTCTTCCTCTTTTTTGCTGAGGAAGACTGGCCCTGGACTAACATCCATGCCCATCTTCCTCTACCTTATATGGGATGCCGCCACAGCATGGCTTGACAAGCGGTGCCTCAGTACATGCCCGGGATCCAAACCTGAGAACCCTGGGCCAATGAAGAGGAGCGGGTGCACTTAACTGCTATGCCACCCTGCCGGCCCACCTCTCCTTCTCCTTTTTTAATGACAAAAAAAATACAGAGGGGGAGAGAGGCTAAATGTGACACTTAGTGACAGTGGCTTTGTTAGGTAAAGAAACTTTGTTATCGTGTTAAGAAAATGACTTGGACCTGACTTGATTAACTCTGTTGTATTGAACCCAGGTAGGTATGATGGTTAATTTTTTGTGTCAACTTGATCAGGCCACAGAGTGCCCAGAAATTTGGGCTGTTATTTGTGGGCATGTCTGTGAGAGTGTTTCTGGATGAGACTAGCACTTGAATCAGTAAACTGAATAAAGCAGATGGCCCTCCCCAAAGTGGGTAGGCATCATTCAATCCACTGAGGGCTTGACTAGAACAAAAAGGCAGAGGAAGAAAGAATTCACTGTCTATCTGACTGGTTGAGCTGGAACATGGGTCTTCTTCTGCTTGGACTGGGACTTACACCCTCAGTCTCCCTGGTTCTCAGCCCTTCTGGCTTCGACTGGAACTACATCTCCAGCCTTCTGGGCCCCCAGCTTGCGGACAGCAGATGTGGCACATCTCAATCTCCACAATCATGTGAGTCGATTCCTTACAATAAACATGTTTCTGTCTGTCTCTCCCTATATCTCCTGTTGGCTTTGCTTCTCAGGAGAAGCCTGACTAAGACAGTGGGATATAAAGGTCAACTAATTTAAAACATCTCTTTTTTAATTTGAACACAGTAGGTCTGGAGGTACATCTCCTGTGCTTTTCTGTAGGTCAGCTGTACCCAACCAAGTATGTGATTACCTATGATCACATGAGAATTTCTAAATTATTAAAGTCAGGTTAGAGCTACTTCCAGAAGTCCTCCAGCCAGCATTTTGGAAGAATAAATAATCTACTACTTTTTCTACTACAAATTTAGCAACTTAATAAGATTTAGTAATTTAATCAGTATCTCATCATTGAATGACATTTTAAAAGAACATAGAAAACATAGGATACACTAAATAATTTATTACACCAAATTCTAGTCTCTTTTTTTATGTCTTTCAAAACCAGTGAGGAGTGATTTCAACATAGTGCTCAAATAAAAAAGTAATGTAGGAAATAATAAACATAATCAATCATTCATCACATTATATGTAATTCAATTTATACTAATCACATCTTTCATCTAACATGCATCCAAAGGATTATGGTCTCACTTTCAAGCTATGATTCACTTCAGTATTTTACTCAGGTGTTGGGATAGCATCAAAATGCTGAAGAATACTCACTCCTGACAATCAATTTAATCTAGGAAAAAGAACCCTTAGTCTAATAGCAATTTCAAAGGGTCATTTACTCTATCTCCTTGAACAGATCTGAATTTAATTCACTGCTTCATTAATAATCACCTACAGAGAGAGTCTAGAATTTTTCTGTAAGAATATGTTCTTTTCTCCTAAAAATTTTTGCCAAATTTTAAACTTTATTGTTTTCTTTTTCTCTTAGCATACACCAGTTTTTCTCAATTATTGCTTTATCTACGTCTCTTAAATAAATGGTTCTCAAAGTTGGGTGCAGATTGTTATTTGGGGAACTTTTAAAAAAAAATTTAAATGTTTGTGTCCCAACCCCAAAGATTTTGATTCAACTGGTCTCAGGTGAAGCCCCAGGATCTGTATCTCTTAAAGCTTCTCAGATGATTCTAATGCACAGCCATTGGGAAATACTGCCTAGATCTTCTTAATAGAATGCTTATAAATATCCAAAGAAATATGAACTATTTATTAAGACATCAGTACGAATAATAATCACATATGGCATAGCTATATTCAAGACTCGGCATAAAACAAATAGAAAAGGACATGAAAAAGAAAAAAGAAAAAGCAAAAACAATATGCTACACACTTAAAGTACTATGAACTAATTCTCAATATAAAGATTGTCATTAATCTTACTCTCCCTGTCTTTTGTTACTGGAAGCTTCCTGAACACTACTGCTGTGATCAAGACTCTGTGGCTTGTCTGTAGCTAGCCAGGTTTGTTTCTGTCACTTTAAGCCTTAAAGCATCAGATACTAACATTCAGAGAAGCAAGTTATACCTGGTAAAGAAGCAAGTATCAAGGGGCAATTGCTGCACCTGTTGCAAAATCAGGGCACCCACGAGCCAAGGAGCACCTAGAATGCTTCAGTGATGCTCTGCTCTGTTTGCACTCTAAACTCTTCTGGGGAGCTTTGCAAAACTGCCAATACCCAGGGCCCTCTGTCCCAGAGATCTGAAGTGGGGCTTGGGCATATTATGTTTTGAAACCTCTTTAAGGTTTGTTATGTGTAGCCAGAGTGGAGAACCACTGACTTGGATGGGTTTGAAAAATCCTGCAGGTCATATGAATGTGGCCTATTTGTTATACCTCCATGTTAACAAAGTCTGAGAAAGTTCTCCTCACTTCCCCACACACCTTCAACTCCCCTTTCTGACATTCCCTCCCTTTATAGTTACTCAAAGCTTGCTCTTATTATTTTAACTCTGTAAAATAACAGGGATTTGAAGTAAGGCGAGTATTGTGATTTACTATGAATTCTCTAATTCACAGAGTGGCTTTCATCAGAGGTAAATAGGTATTTGGCACTTAGATCCTTCTGTTATATTTTGTTTAATTTATCTTCATTCTCAATTCTTCACAGTTTAGGTGTCAAAAATATCCTTCATTTTTCCTCAGACATGAAAAAAATACAGCAAACATGATGATAAACTAAAAAGCTTCTTTTTTTTCTTCTGAACTACCCAGATGCAAAATGGCTTTATTTTTTCAGTCTATGGCATTAATAATAATGGAAGCAAACACACACACACACACACACTATTATACAGCACTATGTACCAAGAGTATTCTAAACACTTGGCATATATCAATTTATCTAATCCTAATAATAACCCAATAACAAAGGTAATATTTTACCTCCACTTTACAGAAGAGGAAAGAGAGGCATGGAGAGGTTAAATAAGTTTCTCAAAGTCATTTAGCATGTAGATAATAGACAACCTGTCCTTTAAAATCTGTGTTCTTAACTGCTATAATGTCTCTATGAGAATTAAGATTTACCCTCCTAGAGTAGACAGATGATTTACCATATTATTATGCTTATAATTACTGGATTCAATCTTCACACTCTAGTGGGATAATGCACTAGAAATGAAATTTATGTTTTATAGTATTTTTTCTAGTGATAAAGGTACCAGAAAATCACCTTACAATCACTAAAGGCATCCTCCAGTCCTCAGAAAAATAGGTATATGATGTTCGAATCACCTAGGATATACCCATTACAGAAGTCAGTCACTTTGGAGGCTTCTTCACATAAGGAGTCCCTTTGAGTAAACTCAGGCAAATCCCCTCAGAAGAGTTGGTATAAATAGAGTGGAAAGTTCAATTAGTTGAGGAAAGAGATGAGCATTAAAAAGTTCCCACACTTCTAGGAAAAGTCCAATTGTTCTATAGCCTCAGAACTGTTTTTTGTTTTTTGTTTTTTGTTTTTTGGTGAGGAAGATCAGCCCTGAGCTAACATCCATGCTAATCCTCCTCTTTTTGCTGAAGAAGACCGGCTCTGAGCTAACATCTATTGCCAATCCTCCTCCTTTTTTTTCCCCAAAGCCCCAGTAGATAGTTGTATGTCATAGTTGCACATCCTTCTAGTTGCTGTATGTGGGACGTGGCCTCAGCATGGCCGGAGAAGTGATGCATCAGTGCACACCCAGGATCTGAATCTGGGCCACTAGTAGCGGAGCGCGCGCACTTAACCGCTAAGCCACGGGGCCAGCCCCGAACTGGTTTTAAAATTTTAGTCAATCCATGACAACTCACTTCAGTGAACAGCCTCTGAAAGCCAACCAACTAATGACAGCCCTACCCTTTGAAAGTAAGCCAATCAGCAGTAGACTCACTCCAGTGGAAAAGCTTCTAAGGCCTAGTTAACCCACCCTCATGTCTATAATTCACACACCAATGATCTAAATGAGATCAGAAGTTTGCCTTGCTCAACAAGATTGTGCCTGATCAGCATAATGCCCCCTTACTTCACATTTTTGGTTTCAGATACTGAGTGGTAACTTCTTCTCTCAATAGAGGATATAATTAAGTGTTTTTGTTTTAAACGTTTAATATTTAATACTACTTGAACCCTAGAATGCACCCAGTGACAGTAGTTCTAGGAGTATGATATAGGGCAAGTTAGATCCAGTGCTGACACAGTGCCCTACGGTAGAGGGGCACCAATGGACAAAGCTTCATATGCGAACCAAAAAAGCTACATATGAAGATGGGTCCTCCCTGAGGATCCATGCACAGGGCAAGTTCTGCTGTTAGACTGAGAAGGTGCAATTGTCTTTTCGTGGAATCAAGGTGACGGTTAAATGGTACTAGATGAGGGAAGTCTCACTGCATCAGGGAACATCATTTGTTAGAAGAACACCCCAGTCCTCAACATTGACATGACATGGTACAGAAAAGCGACAGCAGCTGGAGAGTGGGCAGAGCACGCTCTCATTTCTCCCCTAATTTTGGTGGAAAAGCTAGACACCCTTTGAATTATGTAAACGTTTAAGGTTTGGGATGATTCAGCAAGAAGGAGATCTTTAAGAAGTAAGCGGTATATTTCCTGTTAATAAGACATGCAGGTTCTTAAACAATAATTGAAAAATAAGAGATATTCATGTATTTGCGTCTCAAGCTTGGAAGGAAGTTTATACTTGTGAATGTGTAATTTCTGTTTTATAATAAAACCTCATGGCTCCTTTGGGTACCTTCTAAAATTTCCTCTCAAAGAGACCTTACTTGAGAACTTATTTAGATATATTAGAATTTTACATAATGTAGCAATTCTTAAATATCCTTATTTTTCCCCATCACCACCAAATCCTGGTTTTACTTCTATTTTTGATGTATCAGTTTTCTTTAATCTTCCTTAAGAATTATGCACCCATATACTCTGAGTATTAGAGTCCTAATTTCTCACATACCATTGAAGAAGGAAATCATTAAAAACTTTCTTATTATTCACAATATTTTGATAGTTTAGATCATGTATTAGGTTTAATTTATCAAGGGATGGCCTGTTAGAGAAAAGAGCAGATAACTAGTTCCACGATCTTAGAAACATACTGAAGGTTGCTATGTGTAGTACAGAAACCTAGATCTCTTTATCATGTTATTTATGCCAATTTTTGTGTTCAAAGTTTTGGAAATTACTGCTGATAACTTTCTACAATATGGCCATGTTTATAAACTCCTAATCAAAGGAAATCCAGCTTATATTAGAACACGAATAAGGCATTACCCAATTGACACCAGCTATTAAAAACAAATACAAACTATAAGGAGGACGTTTTATGGTTAACGATGAAAAACAGTGGCAGTAATACAGTAGACATTAACAATTTTATTTTATACTAAAATAAGCTAGAAAATATATTTGGGTAATTACTTTGCTCCAAGTCTCTGATATTCACTCTGTCTAGAAGGTAATAAACACTCAATAAATGTTAGTATTTATTTTATGTTGTTATTTATTATTAATTTTTAGCCTGTGATGTGTGGCATATGGATGACAATCTTTTAAAGTGCACAAATGAAATATTAAGATAGTTCATCTTTTTAAAAATTTCTATTTTTTGCATAGGTTTTGTAATTCACATAATGTACGGTAGAGTGGTGTGTGTATATATATATATATATAAGATTTGTAGTCAAATCATTACTATTGGTGTTATTTATCTTTTTCTTTTATTTTGCTACGATGCCCAATCAAAAAAGTATGGTGGAGCTGGCCCCGTGGCTTAGCGGTTGAGTGCATGTGCTCCGCTACTGGTGGCCCGGGTTCGGATCCCAGGCGTGCACTAATGCACCGCTTCTCCGGCCATGCTGAGGCCGCGTGCCACATACAGCAACTAGAAGGATGTGCAGCTATGACATACAACTATCTACTGGGGCTTTGGGGGAAAAATAATAAATAAATACAATTATTAAAAAAAAAAAGTATGGTGATTTCTGGCCTAAAGATAGTCTGACCTATATTCACATTAAAGTAATCTCATGATAATTCACCCTTTAAAAAACAAATTATTTGCTATGAATGAAAACAGGATTCCCAGTTTATAAGATGATAAATCGAATGTTGAAGGCAGAAAAGCCACCGTCAGTAAAGCAAACCAGCGTATTGCCCAGAACTACTGAATCTGACCAGAGCAGACAGCAGCCGCCCAGACCAACGTGGGCACCAAGCAGTTGGTAGGCCGTCAGTGTCTAGGGTGGCTGCCTACTCAGCCAAGTATAATGCAGTTGCTCTACGAACAGGAACTTGAAAACTCATCCTGTCCCCCATAGCCGATTTCTCCCAGGCCCTTGACTGCACATTGTTGATTACACAGTAAGTGGTAAATGGGAGAACCAGCTGGAAAATGCAGACAGAGTTCTCACAGTTGCCGGGACATCCCTACTCTGATTCACTACCGGAAGCTCAAACTTGTGAGCGGAGAGTCACACAAAGTGCTCAGCCTCCAGGTGTGTCTTTTTTTTTTAAGATATGACTCATTGTTTCAACATATTTTGAATCTGAATTCTGTCCAACAGAACATTCACTCTCCGTTTGCCACAGCCTCCTCCACTAATTATAGACTTATATTCACAGCTTCACTCATTTTCTTTATTTACTTGGCACTGAAGGCATTTGAATTTGTAACTCCTGTGACTAACCTATAAACTACAGGAGGGCAGGGATTATGTCAGTTTCATTCACTAATGTATATTTGGCATCACCTACACATTGTAGGTGATCATTAATATTTGATGAAGCAAAGAATGTATAAATCGATGAATGGCAGCCTTGTATTCAGATTTCAGAGCGAGCAGAAGAGGAGGAGCAAAATTTGTACATGCCCACCCTGATCATCTTTATATTCCTTAAAAATGATCATTACTTGTTCCCATTACCTCTGGCAAATAGATGCAAATTAAGGCAGGCTACCTAAACCAGTTACTATGGTACCAAATCACAAATCTCAGTTTCTGAGCCCCGGAGGTGAAGGTTACCAAGAGATTTCAGACCATTATTTTTGTGGGTGCGCTCAGCATATAATATATTGCTTCTAAAAGACAAACATCATATAGATGCACTGGCACCTGTCATCTCCTTTTTAATAATAATCTATCTGAGAGAGAAAGAAAAATGGGGAAAGGGAATTCTTAACAGCTGAGATAAACAAAGCTAAGACAAACTCCTTTCATTGGTACAAAATCTGACAGCCTTATTTATGAGTGGCTCCAGGATAGAGTGTGAAACCAAGAGAGGTTATTGTCATCAACTTTTCTTTGAATAGGCTAGCCTATGATTTTTTGGCACCTAGCTCAATGGGTTCTGAACAGGCACTTGGATGGAGACAACAAAACATGTTCATCACATCCTTTATGCTCTTTTGATATCTTTCTATTGCTTAAAAACACATAATGATTCTTAATCTCAATGTTGTACACGATCTAGAAATTTCATCTCCAAAACTGAGAAAACATATGCTGGCAGGGAAGTACAAAATGATTGCCTCTCTCTAATACCTGCGGTAGGAGCATGATAATAACTGTGTAAGACAACTTCTCCCTTCTCTCAAAATAATTATGGCTCTCTAGAATTCAGCGTCTGTGCTACCAGATGTTACTGTCAAACACGTAAGCAATGGGTTTGAGCATTGCACAAACCTGGCCAGCTTCCAAGAGTCTTTGTCTGAATACCTCAGCAGATGCAGGTGGCTTTCTGGAGTCCAATATTTTAAGTACCATACCACACTAATCTAGTTCCATAAGGAAGAAATGGTTTTGTCTTATGACGGATTGAGTCTGTTCAGATTCAAGCCACTACTTGGGGGCTACAAATCAACACTTTTATAGCTAGGTTTTAAATGGAAGGAATAAAAACGTGAACATTTAATAACACTAATAAAACAAGAAAAATAATTATAAACCAAAAATATGTCACCATTTTCCCGCAAATAAATGACATCCTGGTGTCATGGCAACTAACCAAATGATTCTGTAAAAATGGGAAGAAAATATGTTTTAGAAAAAGATGCACTGTTAATGTGTTAGTGAAGCTGTGCAAAGGTTACTTACATAATGAAGTCAGTGTTAGGAAGACATTAAAACATCGATTAGGAGATGTAGTGAGTTTTAATAAGGTATTTAATAAAATTAGATGCAATTTTTAAAATTTGAGATTACCCCTTTGATGTTAAAATAGGCTTCAATTTATGAAATAGTGATAATCGATCATAGTTTCATTTTTCTTGTCTTTACTTGGGTAAATTAAAAGTTGACAACCATAAAAAATTTTGAAGAAATTAAGTATGAAATAACTATGTTTCACTAAGATTTAAAGACAGGTTTGCTTTTCTTAACTCCAAATTTACTTTGGAAGATATTAGTTTACCTTTTCCTAAAAGAATGGCACAGTCAAAATCACTGTTTCTATCTAGGAAGATCTGCTTAAATGCAAATTCGAGAACTATATTAAAAGGAAGCCATTTACTTTATGGGCATTTTCAGTGATTAAATAAGTGATCCATTTCAGATCTTGGAAGAAGAATACGATGCCAGTAAATCATAATTTAATAAATTTATTTTTAAAAAAACTCTTTCTTTTTCAAAAAGGGAAAAATCAAACCAGCACTTTTGCAAACAGAAGACAAAATAGTTAAGTAATTGGTTTTCTTACTACTCTTTTATCATCAAGTAATTACAGGGGAAAAAACAAACACAATGAAGAAAAACGGTAACTTGGAGTCTTTTTCATTATTTTTTTCATTCATTTCATGTGATTGAAGTCATTCATTCTTCAAAATCTACTTCATCCAGCATACTGTTAGTAGTCCATGTAGTATGCCCTACTTCGTAAAGTAAGACAAGTAAAACTCTCTGAATTTCATTTCAGGTAATTTATCTATATATTTCTTCTGCATTATCTCACTACTAATTTAGTTTGTCAGTTACTTATTAGTAGCCCCACCAGAGGGCAGACACGGGAAAACTCAGACTAAGAACTCAAATAAGCACAATACTGATGTTTTGACTTCATTTTTCTATCAATGGAAGGGGGCCATATTTGATGTTTGGCTTATTTCAGCTCGTTTTGCATTGTTTTCTATAGTCCTTCTCTCATCTCTGGGTTGACAAGAGATTCTCCATGATCTAGTAATTATCTGAAATAAATTGTAATGGAACTGAGTTTATTTTGTACGAAGAAGATTATTTGAGTCAACAAACACACATGAGCCAAATTTAAAATTCAAGACAGTTCACAATAATAAGCCAATAGGGAGACTTCAACTGGTGAGATTTTTCACTATCCTGTGGGGAACCATGAATCATACTTATTACCAAATACAGTATGTGTCACATTTTCTGCAATGAGAATTCTGACAAAGGTGAAAACAGAAAATTATATTAATCTAACCTGTATGCTACAAAAACATATAAAACAATTTCCACATCCACAGGAGTCAGTCAGTACTTGATTCTAGCCATATGTCTGAAATGATAAACAGGAGGTTTAATAGCAACTTTACTGCATTTGTCAGAAGAGTGGGTACCCTTCAAACAACTTCAAAATTCTTTGAAATGGTAGGGAGGGTTGTTCTAGAATATATTTTTTAAAAAACTTTAAATACTATAATTATTATAAGGAATGGTAAATCATTATTGCAAAATAATTAATTTTGTGCAAAACTAGCAGGAAGTATGCATTTTTGCAACAGTAATAACTCACACAAAAAACTACTGAGGACTTGCAAGAGAATAATACAAAGTTTAATGCTTAGGTTACCACTAAATTAAGTGATTTAATTAGTTCAGTAGTTCCTTGGTTCAGTACTATGTCTAAACAGCTTTATGGTTGAGCCTATATTTATAAACACAGGCTCAAGAAAGGTGAAATGAAAGAAAAAAAAATCATTTTCTTTCTGGTAAGTTTTATCCATTGCTCTCCAAACTCATAGAAACTATACAACTAACTTCATTAAAACTGAAGGTAACCTGTTCAAAGTCCTTAACGTCTAAATCTGTTAGTGGGTTTATATTCGTTGAATGCCACCACTAAGCAGGTACACACGAAAACAAAAAATTTCTCTAAATGTAATTGGAGAAATAAGAGAACTTACAAAATTAAAATTTCAGATAGCTAAAGGGAGTGTCTATATGTCAATGAGCACAGCAGATGCTGCTATAGGGGAGGCGAATGGACACTGGTTTACGAGAGTGATTCAACATGGTATACATCAGCTACAGAAATTGTGCCACCAACTAAATGAATAGTAAAGAGTCCAAGGCTAATTATCCTGCCTATTGGCAAATACTAGATCCTCCAAAAGCCTTCTCTATCCAAGGAGGAATTAAAAGATTTAACATTTGATATGTATGAAAAAATAATGCAGTAAATTAAGGGAAGGAGAGCATGGTGGTAAAAAAAAAAAAGATGGGAATGTTTTTGGGGAAAAAAAAGATTTAATACCAGTAATTGAAGAAGAACTTTGAAACTATTGTACTGAAGAGTTATTGTATTGAAATTGAGACCTTGTCATTTTATATCACATTAGGCACCAGAATGAGATTCAAAGAATGCTTCTCAAAATGAGTAAAAATTACAGAAATTTAAAAACACAACAGCACAGTTAAAATCAGCATTGGAGGCTTTAAATACCAGAATTGGTGCTGAAGAAAGTCAAATCAGGGATTTAGAGAATAAATCTGAGGAGCTCTCCAAAAACAGAGGAAAAAAAATTGAATGAAACAAGCAACACACTCAGTTCCATGAAAAGAACGATTCTGCATGCAAGGATTACATTTACTAAGAATAAACAGAGGAAACAAAGGTGCTAACAGTGGCCATCTCTGGATTGTGCAATCATGAGAGGGTTTTGCTCTTATTCTCTATATTTTCTCAATATTAAGAGTTTTTACAGCTAGTGTGTATTACTTTTATAGTCAGAGGAAAAAGTAAACACACAGAGGCTCAACTTTATTTGTATATTTTTTTAGGTATATCCATTGATGGATTGGCTTTGTCGACAATAACCAATGCTTTTGGTCTGGTCAGTCTTAGACTGGAGGCTGTGTAAAGCTGCTGCCTTTACATTACAAGAATGAAGTTTAATTAATCGAGACTCTATTTCTCTCTTTCAACTCTGCATACTTTAAAATTCCATGAAGCTGGAATTTAGCATTAATTCTAACTCGTAATAGCCTGCCATGCTGGCTGAGTCTTGGTTTACCCCATTCAAGAAGGATAGTGTTTTATAAGTCTTCTTTAACACTCCAAGAGAAAACAAAATAGAATAAGCTGAAAAAATTAGTCCCAATATCTAATATTTTGTTATTCTTTTAAATTCTTTTAAGCTCTTTTTAAAGGTTCTCCTTTTTGTTTTTGCTTAGTTTCTCCTAATTAAAATTTAGGAAAACTTCATTTAATTCGATTGTTCATGAAGAGAGAAAAAAAATCAATATTGTGTCTACAATAATGTATTGCATACAGCAAGCTAGCATGGTGAAGTGGAGGGAACAGCAGCTTTGAAATTAAATAAACCGAAGTCAAATCTCAGCTCCACTATTTACTAACTGTATGTCATTGGGCAAGGAGATAATCATTCTGAGTATAGCTTCCACATCACTAAAGAAAAAATAAACAATGCTAATACATTTATGTGGAGTGCCTTCCGTGTGCCAAACACTGCCCTATTTACAGGTACTTTGGGATTTAATGAATTATTTTCTATCTATTTTCTTTCTATTTCCTATTTAATGAGTTATTTTCTAAAGTGTATTTGCCAGTCTTAAAAGGGCCTGCCTTACTCAATATACTAGCTTCTCTACAAAACTGACTTTTAACTGTGAATGCTAGATTATTATTTTCTTCCTTTCTTCTAATATTAACAACTCACTTATTGGAACTTTTAATATTTAATTTATATTAAGATGCCAAACAAAATCATGCTATCTTTGTCAATTGTTCATGACTGGCACAGGGCAGAGTTAGCAGTTCTGCAACTACCTATTTTCAGAAATGGCAAAAATCTCTGATTAAAATATTTTCAGTGGCAAGAATTGATTTTTAGAGTCAAAGAGAATAATCACTGCTATTATCTAATATATATCACTGCAATTTATCTGTACATGAATTAACACAGCTAAATATTTAGGTGCACTAAAACATGGAGAACATTTATTGAGCACCTACTGCAGGATGGACACTTATTACATAGTACATATATGAATATATGTGTGTGCACATGTGTATAATTATTCAGTTCTTGCTATGATCCTTCAAGGTAAGTATTACACTTTTGCAGGAAGAAATTGAGGCAAGTACCTCGCCCAAAGTCACATACTACATTGTGGTGGTGTCCACTGTCAGAATTTTGTAGGCAGATCTTCCAGGCCCCAAAGTTTGTATTATTTCCTCTAGGAAGAATAAAATTATCCAATTTAAAGATATTTTTAAAACAAAGACTTTTCAATGTATACATGATCATGCATTATTAAAAGTTAAAATGTGACATAAAGTACAAAAATATTCTATAGCACAGATGAAAAGAGATATTAATGACAGGTATTCATATCTCTCTTCAAACAGAATTTGACAAGTTAAAATATCTTTCAAATAGCCAAAATCATGTGAGAATCAAATATTAACAGAAGATTTATCATCCTCATAGAATGAAGTGAAGACCTATCCACAGAACCCGCTTGTCTCTATAAAACCCTGAATGAGATAGAACTGCAAATGTTATTTGACATAGGTTCCAGTTCAATGAATTTTTGAGAAATTATTCAAACTGTATTTTGAAAAAAGAATTGAGGCTATAGAGCATAGTGGAAAATAGTGTTGGCTGTGGACACAGCCTCCTGGGTTTAAATTCAGGTTCTGCTTCTTACTAGGAGCCTCAAGCAAATTACTTCACAGCCTTGTGCCTCAGTTTACCCACTCGTAAAATGAAAAAAATAGTACTACCTCACAGTGTTGTGAGAGGATTAAAAATAAAATATGTAGTAAGGTACACAGCAAGACCTTAGTAAATATTAATAGTGTAGGATGTCTGTATATAAGCAAAATCATAATATTTTAAAAGTAAAACATGATTGATTCAAAAGTTACACATCATCATAAATGACATATTAATCTAAAGCGTCTTAGGTTTAACAATGCTAACTGCCATATTGTTTAATTCACTTCAGAAAATATCTCAGACTTGGATGCACAAACGAAAAAAGATTAAATTTATTCAGGGAGGACAAGAATAGTACTAGACTAAACACATTGCAACAACTATAAAACCCTGATTATTTCAAACATATATTGAGAACTTAATATGTACCATGCATTGCACTAGGCACTGAGGGGAGTTTAACAATGAACAAGACTTCAGGAGCTCATCAACTAATACTGAAGACAAGGATGCAAACACCTATGGCATTTTTTCATTGATGCCATCATTTAAGTCTTCAGAGAAAATAGCAACATATAATGTTCTGAAGGATGCTGAAGGTTCTTACGATCTGCTAAATTACATCCTCATTTGCTTCTGTCAGCGCCTAAAATACCTTAATCCTTTGAATAAAAAGGTGAAGTCCCCCGTTATGTGAAAAACACTCTCTGGAAGCAGAGCACATTAAACGTGTGGCTACAAGTTCATTTAATCGCTTGGTTAGGCTCTGTGACTTCTGAAGGTAGGAAAAACAGGATGAATATTCCCAATATTGTAGTATCAGATGAGTCTTTCAGGACATTTGTTACCCAACCTGAGCACCCATATCTCTAAACACCATAGCAGCTTTGTCTGTACTTTCTTATGAAATGTATACTATATTGTAATAAATGTATAATGTTTCTTGGAATAGTTCGTGTTGAATATCTCAATCAAGCTTTGTCAGTCTCACTGTTACTTTTAGTCTTGGACTCATTTGGACCATCTGTCCTTCTCTCTCTCAGACATTTCCTGTCTTCACATTCTTCTCTATGACCAGGTAGGCTACATATCCATCACTTGAAACTATCTCTTGCCTATATTCTCATTTGTTGCTCTGGCTCACTTGCTGAATAGACTCCTGTCCCTCAATTGCAGCAGCGGTCCACCTAATACATATATGAACTTGCCCTGTTGAGACCTGTTGAAAAAATTCTCAGGTTTATCTCACCATATTTTGCAGCATGAGTTCTCCAGAAGCAAGGAGAATCAAGATGGCTATTAGGGAGGTAGCTTTCTGCGGCTGAAGCAGATTCTGACAGAGCTGACAACTGGAGGCCATATGTGGAACACACTCCCTATAGCTGGGCAGTGATCCTTCCATGAAAGGGAGTCTGGATAAGTATACCTCCGTATCTACCATACCACATATTTAAAGACTCTAATTTCAACTTTATCCTCCACAATAACCTGAAATACTTCTATGATCCCATATTCAACTCAAAGCCACTGCAGCTATTAAAGAAAATTCTCCACTGTTGAAACCTACCCATCCTATGATTCCTTGTCCCCTTTCTGCCCCATCCTCAGCAAATAATTTACTACAAAGAGAAAATGTAAGATATCAGATCAGAACTGTTTCAACTTGTGCTACCACACCTATATACTTATCTGGTCCCACATCTTTCCTGTGTTTTCTTCTGCTAAAACATTTCAATAACTGCCCATTAATTTTCACATAAAAGCCAAACTTCTTCCCATGGCTGACATCCCCCCTTTGTGATCAAGCCCCGTCTAACTCTCCATTCTCCCTTACATCACACCTTTTTTATGCTTATGCTCCAGCCAGGCTTTTAATTCCCAGAAATTATTGTGCTATCATGCATCTCTCTTTGGCATATATTTTTTCCCTCAGTGCTGAACACTCTTCACCTGCCTTCTTTGCTTCATTAATTCCCAATTGTTTTTGGGTCTCAATTTGTCAGACAGCTAACTCTGACTCCTTAAGATGGTGTTAGGTGTCCCTTTTATCTGCATCTATAGCACTCTGTCTTTCCCCTCTCATGCACTTATTACGGTATGGAGTAGTTGCATAATTGCTGTTCCTGTCGACTATAAGTCCTCTGAGGACAGCGCATGATCTTATGCATAGTTCATCCTCCGGTCTCACATGAACACCTGACACCTAATAGATACTCAATATTTCTTTCGATGAATGGTTCCTATTATAAATTCTGTCTGATATTGAGGGCCAGAAGTGAGTTACGCACTTGGAATGCATTATCTCGTTTATTCTTCACAAGGATCATACTAGTTACAATTATCATTCAGAAACTAGGCACTGAGGGCTTGTCAGGTGCCAAAAGTCCTAATGCAAGCAAGAGATGGAGCTAAGATTCAAACCCAGGTTTGTTTGACTGAATTTAAATCCCTTTGTTTATCCATATAATCTTCTTTACTAGACTGGAGGACCCAAAGGGGACAGGGTCATGTCTGATCCATTCATGTCACTTAATTTATTCATTTTTTTATTCATCACCACACTGCCTGACCTCCCAATTAGACCTAAATAAATACTAGTTGACTGAATAGTAAATTTCTACCATATTTGTAATTGTTACCTCTTTATTAGATTTTTTTATGTTTTGCTTTGACCCAACCACAAAGGGCATAGAAGTAATTTGCAATGCATAATTTTTTAAAGAAATGTTTTTACTGTGGGGAAATAAAAGTTGAAGACTAATGAAATCTTTAAACATGAGAACAGATATAATTTGGTGATAAGCACCTAGTCTTTGTTTCAAATGAAGATAGGGTTAGAGGTAATGAATTTAAACTACAGAAAGAACAAGTTAGGTTAGAAGTTGAATAAAATGCTCTGAATATGAAGAATGAAATATAAGATGATACCAAGGGAAGATATATGGATCACCATCTATGTAGCATTTGAGAATAATATAGATAGAGATCTGTTTGAATAGCAGAGACATAGGAAATAAATTCCCTCTTCCAGGCTTATGATTGTATGTTCCCATCTTTCTTAGCTGATAATGATGACTTTGGTATTTCTAAGATCAAGTTATATGTATAAAGAGGGAAAAAAGAACATTTTCATAACACAAATTACAGAATAGAAAGGAATCCAAATTTTTTCCAGTGGAGTCACTCTTTTTAGGTATTACACAAATATCCAATGCCACATTTTATGTTTTATTATTATCAGAACAAGGATTCATTTTTAAATAGGAGAAAAGCAGTAATTATCAAGGAAATGAATAAATATGGGGGTAAATCTATCCATCTTATTCCTAAATATGATAATTTATATCATCCAAAATTTAATCAAAATGTTTGGTTGGAAAATCTAATTTCCACCAAGAGACTTTTCAGACAAAATATCCCTGATTGTCAGAAAGTAAGATTTGCATTTGTTTTTAATATCTCATTGGATAGAAAAATTCAGAGAAAGAAAAATATTTCAATTCTTACCACAAAATACACTTAAAATACTTAATTTATATGACCTTTGAAAAAAGTATTTATAAAAAGCAAAAGGAAACAGAAATAAAAACTTCACTATTTCTTTAAGAAAAAAAAAGCTTAAAAATCTAGACCCTGTAGTATAATTTACCTATTTATGCACCACACCTGTAAAATCAAACATCCAAAAGCAACGCATATTTACAATCTTCTATCCGTATTTCCTAAATCAAAATGCTCGAAAACCAAAGCAATTTTGCTTACCTTTGCAGCAAACTCGGTTGCAAAACCTCATTTTTACTGACATTAGGTTACTTAGAATCTTAAGGTATCCCACCAAATGTTTGGCTGCAAAAATATTAATTTGTTTTATTACTGTGCTACCCAAAACCCTATTGGGTGTTACATACTATATTACTATAATATGTAAATCTAAAAATCCCCAAATATCTGGATTCAAAACACACCTGGCCCCAAGGATTTTAGAAGGAAATTGTGGATCTGTACCTCTGGGTGATTGCCCATGATCTATGTCAGCTCTTCTCAGCATCAATTCACTGTTTGGTCGATTCTCTTAGTCTCCATATCTCAGTATCCAGTCTTCCAGAACAGGCACTGTGACAATCTGCTGGATTCTCCTTTTGAATTCTTGAACCTCAATGCCCCAGTCTTCTCTCACATTTACTTTCCCTTCTGGCATTGGCTTCTCACTCCATCCTCTGCCTTGAGGCTTCCCTCACTATTTCCAGCCAACTTAATCCTCTAGGTATGGTCCCTTACCCCCACGAGCAGACATTTGAAGAAAGAAGTAAAAAAATATTTTCTAATTTAGCGAAATTAATAAAGTGGTAAAATGTTCTTTTGGAAAGATGATAATTGACATTATTTTTATCAAGTGATTTAAAAATTGGTTTAACCTTTTATCATGTTAATCCCACTTGCGGGAATCTAGTCTAAAGAAACAACTCTAAAGATGACATATGTTTTATGCACAAGGCTCTTTATAGAAGTATTACTTATAAGGTTGAAAAAAGTGGAGATCATTTGCATATACAGTAATAAGAAGTTAAATTATGGCATGTCACTTTATAGTATTGTATGCAACTATTATAAATAATAATTACTAAGTAAAAACATAATTAGGAAAAATGTGTTATAAAAATCTAATGATATGGGGCCGGTCCAGTGGCGCAAGTGGTTAAGTGCGCGAGCTCCGCTGTGGCAGCCCAGGGTTCGCCGGTTCGGATCCCGGGCGCGCACCAACACACTGCTTGGCAAGTCATGCTGTGGCGGCATCCGGTATGAAGTGGAGGAAGATGAGCATGGATGTTAGCCCAGGGTCAGTCTTCCTCAGCAAAAAAAGAGGATGATTAGCAGATGTTAGCACAGGGCTGATCTCCTCACACACACAAAAAATAATAATAAAAATCTAATGATATAAAGTTAAATAAACTAGGTAAAATAATATATAATATGGATGCAACTTTTTTTCTTGAAGTATTCCTACTTGTGCAAAGGAAACATCAATATGCTGATTGTGGTGGGACTAATGAAGATATTTTCATTATGCTTATCATACTATAAGGGGTCAATTTCGGTGAATTCTATAGTTATATTCCCAGAACAAAAGCTTACCTGGGAGTTTACAGAGGGAATTCCATTACACGGACATTTATCTTTGCCCACCAATGATGTATCTACCTTTTCATTAAAAAATTATATTAGCTTGCCAAGAGTTATTTTTAAAACCAAAGTCTTATGTGATGACTCATTTCAAATAAACATAATTTTTATTGACTTATGCAAATACAAGGTCGCCATGACCTATTAACTGCCACACCAGATCTTCAGAAAGTAGAAATTTGCTAAATAGTGTTGCCCTACATCAATCAAGCCTCTTATTGGTAGCAGATTTTAAAGTATGAGGTCAATTTTTGAAGAACAGCCTCATTACTGTGAAAATCCCATTTAGCATCCCCAGACCAAAAAAACCAGCTAGATTTTGATTTTTCTCTTCAGGCATGCTTATAAAAATGTGTATCACAATGGCTGCAATAACAGATGGCTTAAAGAGGAGCAAACAGATATCTAAGTAAAATTCTCTTACCCTCTCTCATCAGCCTGCCTGGCTCTAGGTCCCCTAATTAGTCCTTCAGTCTATGGCTGGGACTACTTATCTGCCAACTGCAGCCTCAGTACCACCCTAACTGGCCCTTCTTGGGGAAGTTTAAAGCACTGGGGTAGTTGAGCTTTATCCATCTTGTTGAAGGTAGTCCAGTGACCATTTAAGCTTGGCACACCCATACACTAACTACTCACAGGATTGTAATAATCACCTCAGAGCTGCCTGCCTCCCCTCAGGTCAGCTCCAAACATGACCCCGCACCCTGACTGATATCCTGCCTCAGCTTTTGTGTTTGTGTTTTTTCAGCCTTCCTTTCCTTTTGAATTGAAATGACGTTACTTCGGCTCCTTCAGAACCCAGGAACTCCAGCCCCTCACAGTCTGGCTCTCTACCTCACCTTATCTTCCCTCTCCTCACCCTGAGGAGTTGGCTCACATTGGTTACCAACCTAAAAGATGGGCTTTTCAGCCACCTTGCTTTTGCTCAGTATTTCCATTCCTTCTCCTCATAACACTTGAACTTTGGGTCTGCAAATAGTTTTCAGCGTCTTCTCCTATGTCAGTGTTCTGGTTCCAATATTTAATATGCTGCCACAATGAGCTTCTCCTGCCTTATTCTTAACATTTTTCTCTAAGACTGTATCTATCTAGTTCCTGAAATTGTGCTCTTAGACCAACAGCCAAATTTTTCTGGTATTTATTACCTAAGTCTCTACTTATTTACTCAAATTTCTTATTAAGACATCTACCTTTCCCTGACATTAGTTCTCTCCATCCCCCAGTTACTATTTGTGGGATCTTCCAAGAGTTACGAGCTCTGCTCTGAGAGATATTATTATCTCCGGATTCTAGACTTTATTGCTATGGGCCTCTTGTTACCTGTCAAATTTGAGATCTATAACTTTCTTTTTTACTGACTTTTTTCACTAGCAATTTTTAATCACTTTATTTAGTTAAAATGGTGCCTGTTTATTAAAAGTTATCACATGTCTGCAAAAGTCCTGCTATAAGGTTTATAGTATTGGTTATTTACTCATGCTTACGATACAAACCTGTGTTTATATGTGCTAGTGTGCATATCATTCTTCTAGAGCAGCCTAGCGATATTAGCAAAGGATATTCAAGGATTTTCCCATTACTGTAAAAAGAAATATATGCCCTCATTCATCTTCCCAACACAATGAATTATCAATTTTCTTGGCAAGCATGTTAAATGATTTTGAAACAAACCTCTCACAGGTAATGATGATGCTTTATTAGAGTTCTTCTCATTAACTGAGAATTAACTCATTCCTCCCAATGGGGAAATCTGCTTTCTAGAACATTTATGGGAATTGTAATCCTAGGAGTTTAAACTGTTGAGGGATATTATTTCTTGAACAAAAGTGATTATTTGCATTAGTAGTAGGACAAGAGGCATCCATTTGTTAAATAAACAGTTACAGACAACGTAAGGAAATAATTACTCTATATCTCAATGATATGAAAAGAAAACAAAAAGAGACAAGGGCAAAACCTAATCATCAGTTAATGTAGAATATCATATTTTCCTGTGTGGTTATATTTTATGTCTTAGGATTTGAACTATAATACATTGAAACCTATATAATCATTACTTGTGTTAAATTGATTTCTGTTCTATTATTCTGATGAAATTTATAGGCTTTTTTTTGTCAATTACCTTGGAATCAGCCTAGCAGGAAGAAAGAAAAGCAAGCACACCAGATTAAAAAAGAGATATGGGTCAGTGACAAAAGACAAAAGTATTTAAAGATTTAATGAGTTCAGTTTTTGCCTCTTTTGAAGGCTAATTCCTAACTGGAATTTCTTAGGGTAAGCCACCTCCAGGAATTGGCACTTTGTTAAGACTGCCTTTTCTGTACACATGATGTTGAATTTAAATTTAATCAATGTTGAAAAAAGCCAGAAGTATGGCAAGAGGCCAAGACCAAGAGGGTAAACAGTTATTCACGGTCTTACTTAGGGTGAAGGTGGTTAGGTGTTTAAGAACATTGATATAGATTATCAAACTTATTTATTGCTTAATATCTCAGTATTGTACTTTGCCTCCCATATTTAACACTTCGCCCCCACCTCAGGTCTTCAGGACAGTTTTGGTAATTACTGAAATGGATACTACATTTGTACTCCACTATATTTTTTACTCAACATGTCTTCTAATGCTATAAATTGGCAAAAAAATATCTAGGTGTCAGGGATGTTTGAGGATTAAAGATAATGTACTCAAAATATCAGATATATAGCATCAATATGTGACAGCTCTTGCACTTTTTTTTTTTTGGTGAGGAAGGTTAGCCCTGAGCTAACATCAGTTGCCAATCCTCCTCTTTTTGCTGAGGAAGATTGGCCCTGGGCTAATATCCGTGCCCATCTTCCTCTACTTTATATGTGGGATGCCTGCCACAGCATGTCTTGATGAGCAGTGCGTAGGTCCATGCCCGGGATCCAAACCTGCAAACTCTGGGCTGCCCAAGTGGAGCATGCAAACTTAACCACTAAGCCACCAGGCTGGCCCTGACAGCTCTTGTATATTTTTGAGCTACAAAACAGTGATGAAAGAGAACCAAAAAGCTGGGAAGTGGATGGCAAGCACAGTGAACTAAATGTATGGCTTAGGTAGACCAGTATCACTTCCAAGAGATACAACAGAGACGTGTGCACAAAAAACTCTGCAGATAGAAAAAGAAGTTACAAATACAAGTTAAACTTTGGCTACAAGTAACTCTGAAGCTATCTGTCTAAGATAACTTTCCAAGGGAGCCCAGTTTCTTTATTGATGGGTCACGTAACACTCGAACACATATTACAAGATACGAGGGGAAAGAAACTAAATCAAAACAAAAGAAGTAAACTGTGATTGTAGACAAACCACGCACACACACAAGACATACTCACTGCAAATATGTGTGTGCACACATCCAAACTTCACTGCAAATAATTCTATAGAAATATCCATAAAACTACTAGCCAGATGCCACATAGGTCATTATTTGAGTAATCAACAACTTGCATTATGTGCCTAAAGATGAGGTCATTTGTTGTTTGATCTTGAGAAAACCATATATTCTTTCTCCTTCGTTTCTATCATCCAAAAGTTAAATATCAGATTTGATGGCACTGAAGTTCTCTTCTAGTTTAACATTCTGTGATTCTATGAATCTATAGAAATTATAAAGAATCCAAAGTGAAAAGAATGCACTGGAGCTTTACAGCTAACGGTCTACTGAAAATATAGAGACACTTCAGAATGACATTTAATGGAGTTTTATAACACTAATCGTACAAATGAAAGAAAGACTCCTCAGGAGTATCAAAAAAGAAATTAATGGGTCAGAGTAACAAGCAAAGAGAAGAATGTCAATCTTCTCACACTTCTTTTGGTGAAATTCATTCATATCTAAATCTTGATATTGAAATTGCATTTCTCCTTGTATTCCCCTATACTTGCTGTTCAGTTTCAAATGAACTGAAACAACAGAGTAGGACATTTTTCCAATCTTCTGTGCAATGATGAGAACACAGAATAAAATCTAAGATAAAATCTTGGCAGGCTTTAGAACTGCCTACTAAAAACACAAAACAGGGGGGAAAGGGTAAATTGGGGAAATGATACTAATCAAATGATCCTATGATTCTTTGATATAGTCAGTCTTTAACTATTGACTATTTATTTCATTTATTCCAAAGGTTGAAAAATTAGACTACTGTGCTCTTAATATGTCTAAGAATTTGGAAACCTTGAAGTTAACCCTATATTTTTCCCTGTAAAGAAAGATTGACATTAATTTTACTAGCAAGCACTTCCTTTCCAAATAAAATATCTTTTAAATACAATATAGTTAATATATTAATTTTCTAAACTATTCTCCAAGATATTCCTGTGTTTATGTTTTGCTTTCCAATAATAATGGAAGGTCATCATCCAGGAGAGTAATCCTGATAACCCTCTATATTACCTAGCAGAGGGATGATTACAGTCATAGATGCGTGAATCTCACACAAAATCTATTTCTATTCAAGTGTTTTGTGATAATAAATACAAACTGCATTGAAGAAAAACACAAAGTATAAAGAATTAAATTCATGACCTATAATTATGCCATGTAACATTTATTATTAATATTTTGTTTTTTTATTTCAGTCTTTTTATATCATGTATCTTTCATAATATTTATTTTAAAGGGTAAACATAGTATGAAAAGTTTTATATAATGATAATACAAATTATTGAATTTAAGTAAGTGTAATCAACATAAATGTAACAACGTAAATGGCACCTACTAGCAATATTTCCAGATAAGAGTCACTAAAAAGTCCAATTAAGAATTCAGCTTACCTGAAAGAAATGCAAATAATATTTCTTCCTCTTCAGATTCTATTAATACTATGGTCAACTACATAATAGAAACAGGCCTGTCCTTGGCACATCCCCAGGAGCCCTCCTATGGACCAAGTGAACATAGTTTATAATGTCCAAAGGTGTCCCATGTCAGTCCTGACAGTAAATCTTTCTACTATTCATAAATTTACTATGTAAACTTCAGGAATATTTGTAAATTATCACAGTGATATTTTACAGGAGAAGGGCAAGCTCCCAGAGCAGTTCTAACTCATTTGAGATACCACTGTCTGGGATGTAATCTATGACCTCAATCAAAGTGCTTTCTGGAGGGGGCTGCGGGGGTGATGAAATGAAAGAAATTATTTATTGTATTTGCTTTTCATGAATGACATGCCATGATGTCCAGGAATGTGTTCATAAGGACACCACACCTATGAACACAATATAAGACAGTGTCCTCGAGCAGTAGCCAACAGACCAACATTTCTGGATATTTACTTTAAGAGAGGTCAAGGTCAAAGTGATGGCCCTAGGATCCCTGCTTTCAGCAGTTTCACCTAAATATGCTCCTCCTTCTTCTCTTCAACACATATTAAGTGAAGAATTTTCTAGCTCAGGAGTTCACAACACTAGCCATCCTATTTTAACAAGACCAACAAATCACATTTAATTTTCAGGATGCTCACTGAGAAAAAATAAATGTGTTCTGTGAATAAGTTTAATGTCCTTGGGCAAATTATTTAATCTCTTAGATTTGATAAGTCTAGACCATCTATGAGATTTCAGTTGCAAACATTTGTGTTTTTATCTGTAAAATTTAGGAAACTTCATGAATTTATGTATTAAATACATTTTCCTTGATGAATTGCTCTGCTTAACAGAGGGAAAAAACAGTTTCTGTTTAAGTGCAATAAAGCTCTCCATTATGACATATAATTATTTACTTTTTCTCAGAAAATAAGCTACCATTCTTAATTTGAAATGAAAATATTTTCCTTTAACATGTCTTTGAATTAAGATTGGATTTAAAAGATGGAATTATTCAGCTACTTTTGAAATGCCAGTTTGATAGGCTCTAAATCAGCGAAATTGCCAATACTGTGTGCAGTGAGTGAGACAGCTCAGCTGATCCAAGAACCAATGAAAGGAATTATGTCTGCTTTAAAATGTACTTTCTCCCTTTACCTCTATCAAATTAAGGCTATATCCTGCACAATCAGAAATTATTTTTTTTCCTAAATCAATCACCTCTTTTGTCTATCCTATCTTCAATTCTCTTCCAGTCTCTCCCGAATCCACTCCAATCAGGCTTTTGCCATCTCTCCTCCCCAGAAACTATGCTTGTTGCAATCACCAGTAACTCCCACCCCCTGTACATATACACCCACATTGCAAAATCCAATAGTCTGTCACTGGACCTCATTTTTTTATGCATAACAAGGACACTTGGACGTAGTTGAACATTTCACCCTCCTTAACTTCTAAAACTCTCACTATCCTGGTTTTCCTCCTACTTCACTAGCAGTTTCTTCCAAGTCTCATCAAATGCTGTTAGACAGCCTCAAGACTCAGTTCACATATATTATCTCTCTTGAATCTACTCTGATTCCTTTAATGATCTCAACTAGTCTCATCACTTTAAACACCACTAACATGTGGATAACTCTAATATTGTTATCTCCAAACTAGACTCGCTGAATTATACATTCAACATATGTTCTTGGACATCTAGTAGGCACTTGCCAGGTTCCAGATTCAATCTTCTGCTTTGTACAAAATCTGTGCCTCTCATCTCAGTTAATAAAATTTCCATTCTTCTAGCCATGTAGGCCAAAAAATGTAGAATTATTCTCTATTACTTCTTTTCTCTCACAGTCTACATCTAAGCCATCATAGAATTCTGTTGATTTGACTTTCAAAGTATATGCAGAATTCAGGCTCTTTAAACCATTTCCACTTATGCCATGCTAGTTTAAGCCACTACCATTTACCATCAGGATTAGTACAATAGCCTCCTTCCCCTCCCCTAAGTGCTGTCTTCAACAGAGAAGTGAAAAATTAAAAAATAAAAAAATTAAAAAAAAAGAGTTAAATAAAAAATTAAATCATGAAAACCAAAAAAAAAAAAACAGAGAAGTGATCCAGTCAAAACACAGTCTGGATCATGTCCCTCCTTTGCTCAATACCCTCCAAAGGCTTTTCCGACTTTCTCATAGTAAAAACCAGATTCAACTTACAATGGCCTACAATGCTCTAACCTGTACTGTCCAGTATGGTAACTACCAGCCACAGGCAGCTATTTAAACTTACAGTGAAATTGAGAAAATTAAAAATTCAGTTCTTCAGTCACAACAGCATATTTCAAGTGCTCAACAGCCGCATGTGGCTAACGGCTATTATATTGAACAGCACATAAGAACATTTCCATCACCACAGAGAGTTCTATTGGACAGTGCTGCTCTATATAATCTACTATACCCCAGATCTCATTGACTCACTAAACCCAAAGCTGCAAGCTGCCAATTGATCTCTAAACTGATTGATCTCTAAATACAAAGCTTACTGCTTCTCCCTCTACTTCAATATATTGCCTCTTACAATTTCTGCCTGTTCAAATTCTATTCACCTTTAAGTTCTGTATCAGACAACATCATTTCATAAACCTTCTCCTGAACACAATCCTCTCCTCAACGAGTTATAGTCTCTTCATTCCTAGAACATCCATATTGCTGTTTAGATGTGTCATACGACACATATTCTTATTTTAGCATGTGTGATAATCATTTAAACACCTGTATTAATCTCCTTCTAATACGTGGCACACGCTCCTGGTTAACTAACACATCACCCTTTCTCATCTCTTTTCTTTCTTGCTCCATTCCATAAAGAAACTCGGAAAGCCTCTCTTGCAGCCAGGAGAGACCATGTGACAGAAATCTGGCAAACATGAGGACTTGCTTAGGAATTCTGGGAAACATTTCTCTCCCTGATAAAAGTGTTTGATGTGGCGAGTGCTGCCTTTCCTCCCTTATCCCTGCAAGATGCCTACAGATGCAGTGGCTTTCCTATGACAGTGAGGTAAAAAGCATGAGGATGAAGAAAACCAAGATGTCGAGGTTGGCAAACAGAATGTTACAATGTGCTTGGGCCCCTGATGTCATCACTGAGCAGCTGAACCAACAACAGCAACCACCTGGCTCCAAACATCTTGTTTTGTTTGTGTAAGGCAATGTTAACTGAATTTTCTGTTACTTGAAGCTAAAACCTGAACTAATGAATATCTAGACTGTAAGATTTAATTATGTCCTAATAATTTCTGTACTTTTATTGAACTTGTCAGAGACCCCTGCACAGAGAAGGAAGTCAAATATTTAAACTGAGTGGAACTGAGTTGGATGTTTATTTAAACACACAGACAAACACACTAAAGACGAGAGATGGGCAAAAACAATACAGACGTCAGCAATACGATTTAGAGAGTACCTTAGATGGTTACTCTCATGTTCTTTTTACTTTCCTTGAGAGGAAAAATGATCCTTTAATGAGAAAAAATAATAAACTATTGAACAGAAAGCAAACAAACAAACAAAAATTGGACACTACATAGCCCTTACTCTTAAGAAACTTGCAATCTGGTAGAAGAAAACAACACCAGTAATCAAGGATGTTTAAGTGCTCAGTACTGCTATTCTGTCAGAGCACAAAATTCAGTATGTTCAGGGCTATTTGATAGAAGATTGGTAAGGGTTGGAAAGGATTCACAGAGGAGGAAATGCTTGAACTGACTCTTGAAAGACGAGTAAGTATTCACCAGATGTACAGACAAGGGCATTTGAGGCAGAGGCAGCAGCTTCAGCCAAGGACACAGAGACAGTAAGCAGTAGGGTGCATCTGGACAACTGCAGGTAGCCCAGCTGAAAGCCACAGTAGAAAGAGCAAGTCAGAAACAGAAAAAGGAGCCAGGTCATGCTCTGAAGCCATGATTGGGAATTTGGACATTTTTCTGTAAGCAACAAGGAACAGCGGTGTTGTTATCAAGAACATTGTGAAGAACTGTCATCATTTGGGCAGGTCACCAAAGAGCTAGTGTGGATAGGCACTGTGCCAAGCTCTGGGACCCTAGAAAGGTTTCACGACAGAAATCATGACTTGGGACCATTACCCTAATATCTGTTATCACCACTATCCATAAGCTTTAACACATGTCCTGAATTGCATTAGTCATTGCCACAGTTCAAAAGTCTGAGCATCTTATGATCAACAAATATCTCCATATTCTAGACTCTTCTCTTATTTTAAGAGCTTTTCCAAGTGATTTTTGTCCTTTCTATTTGAAACATTTAAAAAGTAATTTTTAAAGATGTCCATATAAATTTTTCTCTAACTGGGTAATGCAAAAAATGTGTGTGGTGTGTGTGGGGAGTGGGGATGGAGTCATGGAGGACGAGATAATAAAGAGAAAGCTGCTCTGTGCCAAACCCCAGACACCAGAGGGAAGCAAGCCAAATTAAATAGGAGACTCCCAATTTATTACCTAAGTTATTACTTGATTATAATTTCTAACAGTTCTCAGGTAGTGTACTCAAGGATCCTTTTTTTTTTTGTCTAATGATATGCCAACCAGTTTTCTTCTTGAAGCCCTCTAGCCAACCTTGGCTGGTATTTAATATTTGATGTCTCACCACACCTATTCATAAGCTTTTAGAAGGATATACTTAATACTTTAATGTCTCACCAGACCTTTCAGGGGCATTTAAAAGAAAAATAAGACCTAAGTGGAAAAAACTGATGTTTGGTTCACAGTCAAGTGAAATCCAGGAGTCTCATCTGGTATCTATGCAATCAAATTTTTCCACTGTGTAAATCAACCCATCACATATCCTTATTAATGTTGATTGCAGTGGCCCAGTGGTAATCAACTAGGGTGCAAAACGGGCATATGTTTCTGTTCTGAGGCAATCATGAACACAAGTTTACATCAGTATAGTCAGGGATTTATATACGACAAAAAAATCTTTTGTAAAAGTGGATTCACAAGGTGTAGTCCACCTCTTCACTGTCTAACTCCCCTAACAATACAAGCTGGGTTTAATCAACTACCAAGTCTGGACAGCATAATTATGTTTTATTCTTATTTCCTTTCAACTGTCGCAACGTGTCACCATTGTGATGGTAAGGAAAGAACAGGAAAAAAAAAAATGTAGAGATGACCAAGAGAATAAACCAGTGAGAAGTAGCAGGGGCTTGTCCTGCCTGTCTTTTATGCACCTAAAAGTCTCTCCCAAATATTGGCCTCTGTTCTGAAGGAGGGTAAGGAAAGGAGTAAATTCTTTTGCTGCTAAGAGTTCAGTTGAAGAGTCAAACCAACCTGTGGCCAATGGCAAAGCTCAGAAAAGCCCACCTTGAGTCCAGGTTTGTCCTGGCTTAACGCTCTGTGGAATGAGGCCCTGTATAGGGAGGGTGCCCAGGTTACTAACTAAAAATAGTAAAAACCTGTCATCCCAAAATTACAAATTGTGATGGTGATGGAAATGTAGATTTGAATTTTAATTGGATGTTGGAACCGCCTGGAACCTGCCCATAGAGCAACAACTATTTCCATCCAGCCTCAGCTTTATTCCCCCAGCCAGCTTGAATCAGGAAGGAACATTGTATAAACACAGCTGTCACCACTGGAGTGCACTAATGAAAGTGTTGTCTCTTCCCTGTCCAGAAGAGGTAGCCAAGAAAAGTTCCTGCTTTTCTCTCTATCCATCAGCTTGCCCCAGGCTCTGGTTATGAACCTCCCTATCCCTCATGTTGTAGGCCAAGAGGTAACCAGAGACAGCAGTAGAGTAAGCTTGAATGTTTAATCATAAAGTCACATCATGTCCATTCTTTGTTTCAGTTCAGGGTTAAAGATCTTAAGACAAGTTGGATACCAAGTATGTAAGCAGACTGATGACCCAGCCATCACCAACACACTTGCAAATTCGTGTGGGCATTTGGCCAGATCCACAAGATCAGCCTTAAGCAAATCTTTCTTCCTTGTGCTATGTAAACAGGTTCAACTTTATTAGTTGTCTTCAGTCAGGATGACAGAAAATATTAACCTAAACCTGAAGGAATTAATTCTTAATAACCATTCAAGAATGTTGAATACCACATAAAAAGTTGAGGGAAAAAGGGAACCATCAGAGAAACAAGAAGGGCTGTCCATGGCTCCATCAATAATTCTTTTAGTGAATTAATTTATAGCTTTATGAAAGACTTATGAATCAAGACACCATTTGTTGGACGACTGATTTTTTTATTAGCTCAAATTAGTCTCGCTCTATTTGAAGACTAACTTTTAAGGTTATATCTATATGACAACAAAACAAGAGTTGGTTTGGACAGTTTTAAGAACCAATTAGCTAACTTAGTTTTTGTTTGGAATTTGGAAAGAAAAAAACAGGTCAAACAGATTGCAGCACAGGTGTTGAAAATGGCTACACTTTTCAACCAGTTGTGTTACAATCATGTAGACATAGCTTAAGTGAAATGAATTGAAAATAACAGCCTTTTTATTGCGAGACCATTGTAACACACAATTATTAAAATTGATTAATACTTGGGCCAATGCAATTTCATTATCTCTGATCGATTTCAAGCATTACTTTTTAATGGCCTTCACTCTTGTCATTTCAGTTAGAACTGCATGAACATTAGCTTAGTGGAACAACACACGGTCCTTTTTTATGAGATTAAGCTCTCTGCTTTAATAACAAGTCCCAAATGAATAAACTGCTAAATACAGAAGACCAGATGCTTCTACAAAACCTGCTTAGAAATCCATACCTTTTAGAGGATTTGTTTTGATAGATCTTTATGTTTTTATTGGCAGAAAAAAATTGCACATTAAACATGGGTTGTAATTACATTATAGTCCATGGCATTGGGCTTTGTTTAAGTAGGCGCCCAGGAAATGGTTGTTAAATGATTGCATGGAAAAGATAGAAAACAACTATTATCTGACCTAAAATCATCCTTTTGTCAGAGTCAGGAAAGTACAATCCAGAAGAACCAAGCTTCTTACTTCTTTGTCAACTGCTAAAGCTGCAATATTCTTGATGTTCCCTCTAAAATATCATCTAAATCCATTCTCTTGCTTCAAATTCCATGGACTTCGCTCTGATTCGACCTTCAATAGCAATGCAAACAATCATTTAAATTATTGCAACAGCCTCCTTACCTCCTTACCTTGGTTTAACTTTTTCATCATATAATCCATCCTCAACATTGCTTCCTACTCTTGTTTTAAAATACGTATTTCATTAAGTGACTCCTCAACTGTCAGATTAAAAATTAAGCAAAACAAACCAAAAACATTTTAAGATGGCATACAAGGCACTTCATAATCTGACTGTATCTCTCTCTCTCCCCTTCTCCCCTCACCCCTCCCCTCCCCTCCCACTCCCTCTCTCCCTTTCTCAAATCACCTTACCTCCACATATCCTACATTCCAGCCACATAGAAATAAAGGCCATTTCCCAATACTCCATATAACTCTGTACCTTTCTACCTTATACCTGGAATATGCTTTGTCTCTGTCTGTGCCTGGAAAACTCCTTTAAAACTGATTCCAATTTTTATCACCCCTCATTGACGCTATCCCTCTTCTTTAAAACCTTGTTATTAGTTCTTACCTAGATATTTCCATAATTCTTGGTTGTATCACACTTTATTCAAGTTATATCATTTAATCAAACATTCTCATCTCCTACCTCCTAATAGTCTCCGAGTTTTTTGAAACTGGGAAGTCAAATTTATGTATTTTTCAATTTTCTGTGCCCTGATATCTCCTGCACTGTAAACATATGCTTAATAAAGTCCACGGACTAAATATGGGAATACACTTTAGGAATTTGGCTTATTATCCCATTGATACAAAATAAATAATTTTTTTAATTATGAAAATCCTTAAGTGTTATAATAAGCATTAATTTAATTTCTGGATCACTATTGACCAGCACATCTTAGCCAAGGAGGTAAAAATTGGACCATATTAAGATGATACTTCAAAAAACTGATTATATCTCTGTACTTGAGCTATAATCTTGAGCCTAGGAATCCACAATAAGAATCAATATCATCAAAGCAGCAATCTTAGGAGATAAATGGGCAGCTGGTGTCATTCTCCATTCATCATGATATTGTTACAGCAGAGATTGTGAGGAACTGTAACCTATGCTGACAGTGCTTACTGATCCAGAACCCCATTGCAGATTTTTATAACTTGCATTTTTAAAAATGCATTTAAAACTTTGATTTAGACATTATAGAGTATTGAATAAAAGAGACAACCGAGTAAGTCATGGTTCTGTGGTGGGTGGCACCGCTATGCCGTGTGCTGACTGGTCTATTCACAACTTGATAGTTTGTTTACCACGTCCTGCCTGCTGTTGCCATTAAAGCGCATCATTTGGTGATTACAAAGTGATAATTCATTGTTGTTCCCAAGGCCAGTTTTATTATTTTTTATGCTTTGTTTATTTTTTTGATGATCCAAACCCCACTAGCATACTCATTGGTACACAAAACAGTCAGGCAATTCATTTTAGTTCAGTGATCTCTCTGTCAAAATTTGGGAAGACATTTTGAGCTATTCAGAACGTTGACATTCTTAAATCTGATTTGGGAGAAGCAACATAAACAACTATCTTATTGAAGCAGTAATATCACCCATTATCACTTCCTCACTTAAAGACCTTGAGATTCTCACAACCTACATGCCTAGCAAATACTTTCTAAGTGGATCATTTTTTAATCCATCAAAATATAGAAGATGTACATTTGCTGCCTAAAAGCATTCTCTTTTATGCTAACATTACACTTGTAGATTTGGTATGAAAGTATTGTTAGGACAAGCTCATTATCTGTTATTTGCAAATGTTCAGAGTTTTACATGTGACTTGTAAAAATGTTTTATGACTATCTTTTATTTCAACAAATAAAAATAAAGCCAAGTTTATGTGCTAATCACCATGTGCCTTGAAGAGATTTTGGTACCAATATGTCAGGAAACTATACCTAACCTTTGTGACATCTATGATAGAGATTGATTGAAAAAAAACCACAAGCATAACAAATAGATGAATATACTAAATAAATAAGCTTTTCTTTGTTGGTTTGCCAGGACTAAGAAAGACCAGGCAGGCTTTCCTGTCAGGATCTTAAACTATGTATCTGGGAGTCAGAGTTAACTTCAAAAAATAATGGATAAACAGTTATTTATTTCTGAAAATAAAATTCTAATATGTACTAGATATGATGACAGTCTAAGTAAATTGACAGAAAAAGAAGTATCTTACTATTTAGTCAATATTTTAACATCTTTATTTTTTTATTTAAAACCAAGTTTATAGGTGCTTTAGGTTCAAAAATGCGTCGTAGTTTACCATAAAAATTTGGAAAGGGATACAGATCAGTTAAACCTATGAATTAATTGTTAAAAATAAAGCACATATGTGAAAGGTTTTCTGCTTTGAATGAGCTGGAATTAATTACTATGGCCAAACATGTCACCTTAGAAATGTTCTCATTGCTTATGTATCGTACTTGGTCCAAGGTGCCTGACCACAGAACAAACACTACATCATGAATAACATCTCAATCTTTTCTAATTTTAGGCATAATTTCTCATTCTAAGAATTTCTAAATTCCAATGCATTATTGCGACATTCCAACCACGGCTAAAGGATTTAGGTTTTTTATTTTTTTAACTTTTTTTTTGGTGAGGAAGATTATCCCTAAGCTAACATCCGTTTCCAATCCTCCTCTTTTTGCTGAGGAAGATTGGCCCTGGGCTAACATCTGTGCCCATCTTCCTCTACTTTATATGGGACGCTGCCACAGCATGGTTTGACAAGTGGTGCATTGGTCCACGCCCGGGATCCAAACCTGCGAACCCTGGGCCACCAAAGCAGAGCACGCGAACTTAACCGCTATGCCAGTGGGCCAGCCCCAGATTTAGGTTTTTGGGTGTATCCTAAAATGTCTGTTTAGTTCTAACACTCTGCCTTCCTGTTTTTAATTGTCACCTGGTGATTAGTAATGCCTCATCAGAGTATCATAAAGCACAGCTAGTTAGGTTTTCAATGCCCAAAGTAATTCTAAGAAAAGCAAGACTATAACTCTCATATGTTTAGCATACATTTAGAAAATAAATACGTAGTAAGGACAATGAAAGATAAGTTAGTTAGATTCATTTTGGCCTAATAATAGCATGTAGCCCATAGACTAAAGAGGGTATTCGATGTCAAAATCCTATTTCCAACTATTGGTATTCCTATCCCTTCCAGATTGCCCCAAGTTTTTCTCAGGTTTGATTTAATTTATCAGCATTTATTTTTGCTGTGAAGCTAAATTCAAGTGTTGAAAAGCACTACTGCCAAACCCACGTGATTTAATATTCCTCTAATGAGAATTCTCTTTCTCCTGATGGCATTTTGGCTACGTCTGTGTTATTACAATTATGACAACTGACTTCTACTATTGGGACATATTTTTCTCTTTATCCTTCACTAAGACTTTAAGCTCTTTCAAAGCAAAGACTATGCTATATTCCTCTGAGAACTCCACTCCCACTACCTAACTACTGCACAAAGTAAGTGTTTGATATATTTAAGTAATTTACTAAGATCTGACGTATCTGAGCCAAAGATGAAACCTGATTCTCCATGAGACTCACACTCTCACATTTCTGCACATGTTGTGAGCAAAGGCTGTCTTTGCTCAGAACAATCTTTCCGGGGATGTATATATAACAAGAAGCCTCGGTAGATAGAGATAGTGTTTCCTCCAGGGGAAAGCTACAGTATCTCCCTCGAGAGCAATACTCATTCATGTATACTGTCCATATACACACATCAAACGTTCATTAAATACCAACTGTGAAAGTGACAACTGTAACCATTCCTGCATGCCCCTCCTGCCTCCAGTCTCTCCCTGTCTCAGAATGATCTTCTGAAAGGGCACATCTGCTCTTACAATTCTCCTACTCAGAACCCTTTGATTGTATCAGAACTACCTTCTAACCATCAACTTTGCTCCAAAGCCTTCCATGAAATTATCCTAACTTACTTCTTAAGGCTTTATGGTACAATTTAAGAAGAATGGACTTCTGCTTCTTATCTGTCTACTGCTGTACTATGTCATGATAAAGGAGTAAGACTTTCAGTAGGGAGGTTGAATTTTTCCTCAGTATGTTTTGAGAACTAAGATATTTTAATTTATTTGTAAGGTATAATAAAAGTTTACTTTACAAATATAACCATGCAGTTGGTACAAAAAAAGTATTATTTTGGCTGACAGCAAAATCCTTAGAGGGGCCAGCCCTGTGGCATAGTGGTTAAGTTTGTTGTACTCTGCCTCAGTGGCCTGAGTTTGAGGGTTCAGATCCCAGGAGCAGACCTACACCATTTGTCAGCCATGCTGTGGCAGAGACACACATACAAAAGAGAGGAAGATTGGCAGCAGATTTCAGCTCAGGGTGAATCTTCCTCAGCTAAAAAAAAAAAAATTCTTAGAGAGGTAACTCTGTTTAGGAAAATATTTTGAATATGGAATGTGTGACTCTAATGGCATGACTTAGAAGAAGACAAGAAAAAAAATTAACATGAACTTGGAAAGAGGAGAGTGAAGTTGAGAGGAGAGGGGAGAGAGAGAGAAGAGACATGGGCTGAGTCACATTCCAAGAGCCCAGCCCATGAAGGATGGTGGTCAATGAGAAATTAACAGTGGAGAACAGCTGAAGACCCTTTACTAACAGAAATAACAACAATAATAGATAGCACATAATATTGTTTCCTACATGCTAGACTCTAAGTACTTTTTGTTTTTATGCATTTATACGAAGGTGAGACTATTATTATCTACATTTTATAAATGAGAAAACAGTGTCATCGTAAGTTTAAGAGATTGCTCAAGATCGTACAGCTGGATATAGGGGAGTTGGGATTTAATCCCAGGCGGACAGATTCCAAGTTCATGGCTAAGTTGTTTGTGTTGCTGTGATATAAATTCCCCTGACTCAAATCTTCAAAAAAGCATGATATGCCCATTACAGAAATGTAGTATTGACACTGCAGGGAATAACAATTTGTGTGGAATGACCCTATCTTACCTTTTCCCAGCTGCCTGACTGGAGACGGTGGTAGCACTGAATCATGAGAAACATGAGTCTAAATGTTCTAGGAAGTGACCTGTGCTAAAGTTATCCGTAGAGAAGACTGAGCTGTGAGCAACAGCTTCCAGGTAAAACTAACTCAGGAGCAGATGGAAACCGAGTCTTTATTTTATTATTTTATTTTCCCAAATATACTATTAGTAACTACCCACAAAGGATCATAGGTTGATACCTAGAATACTACTGTAGCCCTAAGTTGGTATTTAATTTCCACAACAGCTTTAAGTGCATATTCCTATTTCCCAGCACTCTGGGGGATTTCAGAAACACTGGACATAAATACTCCTGTGACAGAGTTGTATTAATAGTTTAATCAGAAGAAAAATACTGTGTGACCTCTATCAAACATTGAGTGTGCAGTTTGGATATAGATTCTGGAAAGTCCTGGGCAACTTTCCAAGGTCAAGTGAGATCTAGAAGTATGTTTGGTTTTCTGCTAAGTTTTGCAGCTTTCTCCAGATTCCTCATCACATGCTCACTTCACTTCCAAGACTCAGACTCAGGCTGGATAAATATTCCGAAGGGCAAATCATCACCTTCTTCTGAGTGCTTGTACCCAGCCCATACATGAAACGGGAGGACGACCTCTCAAATCTGGACAGCTAAGCCGCCATTTCTCCACTGCCCTATTATTGACTCTCTGTCCCATTAGCTTATGCTGAAGGCTCTTTTTCTTCCCTTCTAAGAATTTTCTAGACCAGATTCTCACAGTAACATTGCCTTCCTGGATTACTTTCTAACTCAGGTTTCTAATCCAGAAACCCTCTCTTAAATCACCAGGCAGAAGGAAAACTTAGTTCATTTTGTTGGTGATTGTCGTCTTGTTTCTCTCACCTCAAATTGTTATCTAGCTTTCCTATTTTTTTTTGTCATTTTGTGTCATTTTCACAGCTTTTTTCTCCAACCAACCAGCAAATTATTTACCAAGTGATATTTCCCACAACACCCAAATTTCTTTTTCCTGCTTACAGATTAGTGTAGCAATGCTTAATATCAGTACAATCTATCATGAAGTTTGCCCCTATTCCCAGCACAGGAAAAGAATTTTACTTCTGGAACGAAAATTGCTAGCAGCAGTCACTATCTTCTCTACCTTCATGATTCCCACAGAGGTGCTACTTTCTCAATTCTGAGAACCCACTCCTTGAGCCTTCTCAAATCTTCTGGTCCCAACTTCTGGACATTTCCTGCCAAAAGGGTAACTGAGAAGGCTACAGCAGAACACCTTTCAATACCCTGTCCCTATTCATTTGAAGCACTGAACCTGCAGTAGAAGCTGTTGTTAAGAAAATCCATGTGAATATTTTTATTTAATTTTCATGTCTGTAAAGCAGCTCTCCTCACTGATACTGCCTGCAGTCTTAAAAAGTTACCACGTGGGGCCGACCCCGTGGCTTAGTGGTTAAGTGCGCATGCTCCACTACTGGCGGCCCGGGGTTTGGATCCGGGCGCACACCAACGGACCGCTTGTTGGACCATGCTGAGGCGGCGTCCCACATAGAGCAACTAGTAGGATGTGCAACTATGACATACAACTATCTAGTGGGGCTTTGGGGAGAAGAAGGGAAAAATAGGAGGAGGACCGGCAATAGATGTTAGCTCAGGGCTGGTCTTCCTCAGCAAAAAGAGGAGGATTGGCATGGATGTTAGCTCAGGGCCGATCTTCCTCACAAAATAAATAAATAAATAAATGTATCCCAGTTCATTACTCAAAAAAAAAAAAAAAAGTTAACATGTACCACTGGGTGTCAGACCATAATTGCATATAATTAGCAAACTGCAACTCTTTCCAAAGATTGCAACTGATTAAACAAGAACTAAGGACTCAAGAATCCAGGATGAGCATATCATCCTTAGAATGGTTATTTGAGAATAAGACTGAGCTATAAGAAAGATTTTTATCTTATTACTCCTACCATACCAGTTCTGTATGTAATGTGACATTTATGAAAACAAAAACAACGGGAGTGATGAGGCAATCCTAAGAAATGAGGCTATTTTGAGAAGAAAAGCAGAAACTTTAAGTTACTCTATCTTCAATAATTTTAAAAAGAGGTAGCAATGGAGCATAATGTTTCTTATTTGGAAGAGTTAAATTCCATGTTGAATACTGCAAATAGAAATTCAAGAGTGGTCAGAAGTCACCACCTCCTGCCTGCCGCATCCTGTTGAACTCGCTTTTTAAAAGTGGGTTTGTTTTCTTGTTGTTTGTCTGTTTGCAAAGGTAGTGGCCAAAAGCAAATAAATTAGTAGGGAAGGAGCTCCATGGCAGCCCCCAGAGCAAGGAGGAGGGGCAGGCTCTGCCAAACAGTTAGCTGCTGAGCAATCCTACAGTTCCACAAGCAGCCTGGGTTAGAGGTACAGAGGGACTGGTCCATCCTCTTGGAAGACAGTAAGTGTCCATTTGAAATTGACAATTCTGCCAAAATTAACCCCTAGAGACCTTTGCAAGTTACAGTCAATGTCTCTCTCTCTCTCTCTCACCTTCTCTCTTTCTCTTCCTCCCCTGCTTTCTTCCTACTTACCACAATGTGTAATTTTATGTCATTATACTTAGTTTACACAAACAAGTATGTTCCCATTGCTTCTGTCTGGCCAGTGGGAACATGAACACCATCAGTGCACGTATCTTGCATGTCTTGTTCATTGCTTTGTCTGTATAGCCTAAGCACTCAGTAGGCCCACGATAACTATTCATTAAATAAATACATGCATGAATAAATGCACTGGTGTTAAAAGGAGCCTTGAATAAATCTTTTGATGATAGGCTATCAGGTGTTATTTTTTAAATGGAATATAAGTTTGTTTAAGAATAATACAAACCCTTAAATTAGAAAGTCGAGGTGTCTCCTTTCCCCACTATAGTGCATAGCTTTGACACTGCCTCTAACTCTCTAGTATTTTTCTATATAGATGGATAATGTGCTTATCTCTGTGTATTATTTTAATTATTTGATTGAAAATAATTTAAAAATGCAAACCAGGAGAAGCAAATCATATAGGAATTTAGGTTCTTTCCTTAAAATGAGAAAAGGTAGAAGGAAGGCTTATGTCTCGATCATGTGTAATGCGAGCAGCAACTGATTCAGACCCAGCTGTGTTTCACAAGAGCAAGACACAGAAAAAATCTGCAAGGGTCTCCTCTGCCAAGAGAAAAACCCACCAGAAGCCACAAGAAGTAGCAGTCTATGAAAACCTGATACCATTTATCTTGGCTGCCCCACTGGATGGAAATAAACATTTTTCTCCCTTTGCTCTTCGCCCATATGAAATAGCAAGACACACTTTGAAATATCCAGTTAAATTCCAATATGATACCCAGACACGCCTAAGGCAGCTATAATAAGGGAATATCTGATGGGTTCCATTGAATTGCAAAAATTATCAGGCTAATAAATTAGAGCTTTTAAATCTATGTAGCAGCTACAACTACAATATTGGTACAAGCTGATCTTACAAGTTGTTCCCTACAGAATAGAGTTAATATGATGAAACCGAGTGAAGAAAGAGAGTGAAAACACCCACACTTATTTTATTTTTATTGAAGGTAAAAACCACCTGCACACATCTCTGTTCAAAGAAAAATGTTCAGTTTCATTTTTCTCTCACAGACAGAAATGTATTCCATAGAATTGGAACTACTTCTTTTGTTTCTTGTTCTATCAGAATTTGATTTGCATATTTTGGGACACGTTAAGGTGCTCTCTGTGATTTAGAGAGTTTATAAAAAAGGTAATTTGATCTCAAATCATAGTTTTCTTTCTTTATTTCTAATACTGAAAGCTGCATACCCTTCTGAGAAGTGAGCCATGAGAGGAAGACATTAGCTTGCCTTGTATTAGATAATAAAAAAGTTCCACAGGGGACGAGTTACATATTATGACATTGTGAATATAAGGCTCATTTGGATTTAATTCATTACTACATCATGTTGCACAGGAAAGCAATTTTTAAGCAATAGGAGTGCACTTCATTTGTAAAGGACCCAGCTCTAACACAGAATCAGTTACTGAAGACAGAAACTGATTTCCCAAATCAGGCGTATAAAATTTAATATATTTGCTCCAGTTATAATGAAAGGGAAGGGAACTTCAATGCCATTTTTTTTCCAGATAAGAATGACACTTCATAAACTTTGGAAAGTGCTTTTTTGCTTGGAGAGTTGACTCCACTTTGATGCTATAAATTTAATAAGCTGAAGAAAATAATTAAGCATCTTGAATAAAATATTTGAAATACTTGTTAGACACACAGAATTTCAAATTCTATCCTTCCATAAAATTATTACATTAAAAATAAGACCTGAAATTTATTAACTAATGAAATAAGGGTAATTATGGGCATTGGCTATTTTTTCAATTTTCAGTATTAATTTTCCAAAGTATTCAATTTACTTCTAAAAACCAACTAAATTGTTCTAGAGTAAAAAAATGCAGCCAAATTATATTGGTTTATTTAAGTTCTCTAAACCTACAGGTATTATTAGTTAGCGTTCTCCAGAGAAACAGAACTGGCAGGATGTATATACATAGAAAGAGAGAAGGGGAGAGAGAGACAGAGACAGAGACAGAGAGAATTATTTTAAGGAATTGGCTTACACAATTGTGGAGGCTTGGCAAGTCCAAATTCTGTGAGGTAGACCAGCAGGCTGGAGACCCAGGGAAGAGTTGCAGTTCAAGTTCAAAGGCAGTCTGCTGGTAGAATTCCCTCTTCTTCCTGGGAGGTCAGTCTTTTTCTAGTAAGGCCTTCAACTAATTGGATGACACCCACCCGCATTATGGAAAGTAATCTGCTTTTCTCAAAGTCTACTGATTTAAATGTTAATCTCATTTAAAAAATATCTTCACACAAATATCTAAAATAAGGTTTGATCAAACATCTGTGCACTGTGGCTTAGCCCAGTCGATATATAAAATTAACCATTACACTGCAGTTACATAAGCATCTAAAATTTGGAAAATCAAATCACTTATCTTTTCTGTTATAGTTTCCCAGGTTGGGGGCAGTAGGGAGGAAGCTTTCATCATCCATTTTTAGGTATCTGAATTACCAGCCAACTTTACTTTCTCTCCCATCAGCTAGAAACAGCCATTAGGAATTTTTTTAAGTGAATATAATAAAGTACATAATTTGATTTGGTAAACATTGCATAAATAATCTATTTTCACATATATTTTAATTTAAATTTCCCCTGTAAACCACCCTAATGAGATTATGGAATTAATACTTTTAACTGCAATTTTCAAATATCTTGCTTAATTTCTAAAGCATGAATTGAGATATCCAAATTTCAAATCTCAAAGGGCCATGAATCTTGATTTCACTGACATTAAAAAGAAACATAAAAGAGAGAAGTGTGTAATCAGTTCCCAACCTTTCCATGTTTAACTTAGACTTCACTCTACTAAATGTGATCATTACCAACTTTTCTATTCCAAGAGTTTCAGGAAGTCAAGTGAATCCACAGGAAACTGACATACTTGATCCTCAAAAACGTTTGTTTTTCCCTTGTATTATATCTAACTGATCTTGTTGCTTTTTTGGAATGAGTAAGATGAAGAAGTGAATGGTTGAAAAAGTATATAATAGTCAATGCAGGAAAGATACAAGAAAAACGTGATGAGACTTAAGTTTGAGCAATTTTCAGGCTAGGCAGCCAGTAAGCACAGATGACCTTGACATATCTGACAGAAATATTTCATTGACCAGAGAACCACAGTCACTGCAAGAGTCCTTTCACTATGTAAAATATATTCCTCCCACTAAGAATGCAACAAAAACCAAATTTGAAAAACTAAGTGTTCCTGCATTTTGATCCTTAACAATCTTAGTCCTAATGTTTTACATCAGATAGATTTGGAGAAAAGATTAAGAAAAGGAAATCTGCTTACTAGGAAAGTAAGTAACCAAATCTCAGAATGTAACCTTGAGGATAAAATAATTTGTGTGTGTAGGGAGTGGGGAGAGGGCAAGGGACAAGGGAGGGGGGAGAGGAGGAGAGAGAGGGAGAAGAAGAGAATCTTTTGATTCTACTTGACCTTTGAGAAGGAAGAAAGGAAGGCTTCAGGCAGAACTGGCCTTAGACGAGACCACCCCTTCCTGAAACTGGCGGGGTATACAAGGACCTGTGATGGGATCTACTTTGCACCTCCATAAAACCTGTCATCGTGGAAACACCTTTTTGTGAAGCTTTTACTTTCACTTCTTCTTTATAGAAAGAGAATGCTCTCTAGATTAAACAGAATATCATTAAAAACTGTAGAGTGACTGGCAAAGTACCTGGACTATAGTACACATTCAGCACATGTTTACATAAGGGGAAAGGAAATCTTCTACCTTCAAAATTCATTTTTTAGCACATGCTATTAGAATGCAGCAAAAAATAAGTTCAAAAATCAAAGGTCTAATATATATATATAATTTTAATTTCCAATTTCAATAATATACATGAATAACTAGAAGTATACATTATTTCCTCTAAAAAAAAATGATAATCCACAAGGAAGTGAAGTCTTTATCAAGACGGTCTGTATTCTGGGTTCATTCTTTCCCTTAGTAAAGATTTACTGAGTGTCTGTGTACTAGGATTCAAGTACTGTGCCAGACTCATCGTTGGTTCTCCATTGCAAAGTAGAAAATCAGTCATGCTAACAAAAAGAGAGAATAAAGTACTGAGAGTTGCAAGGAGAAAGAGAGAGAACGCAACTGGTGGGAGATCAAGAAGAGCATCATGAAGGAGTTGGCACCTGAGCGAGACTTCAAAGGATACATAGTAATTGAAGAGGTCTAGACTGAGAAAGTCATTGCAGTCAAAGGCCCCTCTGTTAACAATCCTCATTCATCCTATTGGTGGGTGCTGCTCTTGCTCTGGCCAGATGCCTAAGGATTGTGAAGAACATCAGTTTTCACCTGTGAGTTGCTCCAGTCAGTTAAGAGAATTAATGTCATTCTACATAACACTGAGAAACTCTGAGTAAAGCAGTTGCTTTATCTAAAGTCCAGAGCAATAAAATACTATGCATAATTAAATAAATCTTACCCTATGTATTCTTCTGTGATTAAATTTAAGACAATGCACATTTGTTATCTAGAGAGATCAATGATAGAATAGCTAATTACTTCCTTTAGGAACCATCACTCTATTACTGTTAAATTCATTGTTATCATTTGCATAAGTTGAATTATTTGCACTTCTGTTATACACTTACATGTTTTTCTCCAATTAAAATGACAGTGGCTTTATTGCCTTCTTCATCTCACCCAACCTTCCTACTCTCATTCCCTCTAATACTGAAATTGGAGAGGAACAAAAACACAAAGGCTAGACAAGAGAGATACCAGAAAAACAATGCAAGACAGTGGAGATGAAGAAAGATGGTTGGAAAGTACAGCTGGAGACTAGAGGAGAACAGCTGCTGGTGGCATCACCATCATCGAGCCTTGTATTTGTACAAAAGCCTAACAGCAAAAGATATAGTCTTGTGGGATCAGAGAAGAGAAAATCATTGATTCAAAGGAGTCTTTCTAGTGCTGTGATAACCATAACACAGTCCCTTGGTCTCCATGACCTCCACAGCCAGCTTTTCTTTAGGCGAGGACTACCTCCTTGCTTCCCTCATTTAAGACTGAAGGGAATATGTAGTTGTCACTTTCTTGAACAGGAAACTAGTTCAATCGTACATTTCTTGGTAAACGGAGTGTAGCGGTTCTTGAATAGAAGGAGGTAAACGTGGGTGGTAGATGTGGAAAGGAAAGGATGAAAGAAATGAAGACAATCTGTGAGCACAGCAAAGACAACAGTACTATAACAAGTAAACAAGTCTAGTGTCTGGGTTAAAAGAAAGGGACAGAAGGAGCACAACTGTTTACTTTCTTACATCCAGGAATTGTAAATGAGGGCAGGTGAGCAAAGATTTAGATGAAAGATCAAATTATATATTTTATTTCTAGATAGCTTGAACAGGGATTTTTTCTCCTTTCAGCTGATCAACGTAGTATAAGAAAGATCATCATAAAATACAATAGATGCTAACAAGTGGGGTCCTAAGATTTTGGACTCCTTGGCAGTGTAGGGTAGCCATGAGTCTAGATTTCTTGCTGCAGTTAGTTGGCCTGATAAAAGTATGGCATTTCCCTTTCCAGAAAAGAGAAATTCATCTCTAGGATTTAAATGAAACTAATTCTTAAGATGTGATCCAATATAGGGATAGCATAGGACAAGAATGGCAAATCGTCTTGTGCACCTCTGATCAATTAGTAAGGGCTGCCAAGAGGGTTGGGATGAGAAGGATTCTGAGGCAAGGTCTGAGCACAATGAAAAAGAGTGCTATGACTCATGGGCACAGAAGAGGCATAAAACAGGAAGTGCCAGTACGTATGCAGCAAATTTGCCATTTCTTTAGTTTAATGTCATTAAAGCCAGGTAACCTAACCAAATAATGTCAATGGCAAGGTTTGATTGGTACTACAAAACACACCACTCAAGTTATACATATGATTACTAAATATACTACTGTTGCCAAAGGAAGTAAAGGAGAAAGAAGAGGAGAAAGACGTAAAAGGAGGAGGAGGAGAGGGAAAAGGACAAGAAGAATAAGATCACCACTAAAAGTATATTTTAGGGCCAGTCCCGTGGCTTAGCGGTTAAGCGCAAGTGCTCCGCTGCTGGCGGCCTGGGTTTGGATCCCGGGTGCCCACCGACACACTACTTCTCTGGCCATGCTGAGGCCGCGTCCCACATACAGCAACTAGAAGGATGTGCAGCTGTGACATACAACTATCTACTGGGGATTTGGGGGAGAAAAATAAAAAATTAAAAAAATTTTTTTAAAAAAGTATATTTTAGAAGAAGAGAAAACCAACTAGATTTGGGAATCCATTTCAATTTACTATAGTAAATAATTCCTAAAATATGCCTATGTCTGAAACAATACTGAATGTTAACTACGTTTCCAGACAAGGTCTCATGCATCAAGGTACTGTTATCTTCAAGGTTCTGAAGATAATTTGTAACATTTCTCAAACTTTTTGAAGAGTTAACCACCAGCTAAGAAAATATGGTATTTTCCTTATGTTTGCAAAGATAGTTTCACAGTACAACTTAATTCATGCTTAATTACTTGCCCTAAGCCAGATAATGATGAAAAATACTGCCCTTATCAAAATAAGGCAGACATTTAAAAATAAATAAATCTGTAGAGATTTTATTTTATTGTTCATTTCATTTTATTTATTAGTTAACAAATAAAATGTCTATACTAAATAAAATCCAGAAAGATGGGGTACCATACATAAAGTAATACACTGTTTTACTATTACAATATCTTAGGTTTTGAACCTGTCGAGGTCATGGGAAAGAACTTATAAAAGCCACGGAGAAAATGCTTTAAAAAGTAGTTCAGGGGCCGGCCCAGTGGCATAGTGGTTAAATTCGCGTGCTCCACTTCGGTGGCCCGGGGTTTGTGGATTAGGATCCCGGGTGTGGACCTACAAACCGCTCATCAAGCCGTTCAGTGGCAGTGTCCCATATATAAAGTAGAGGAAGGGGCCGGCCCCGTGGCTTAGCGGTTAAGTGCACGCGCACTGCTGCTGGCGGCCCGGGTTTGGATCCCGGGAGTGCACCAGTGCACCGCTTCTCCGGCCATGCTGAGGTCGAGTCCCACATACAGCAACTAGAAGGATGTGCAACCATGACATACAACTATCTACTGGGGCTTTGGGGGGAAAAAATAAATAAATAAAATATTTAAAAATAAATAAATAAATAAATAAAGTAGAGGAAGATTGGCACAAATGTTAGCTCAGGGCCAATCTTCCTCACCAAAAAAAAAGTAGTTCATACATGTAAAAAGAAATATAATTGGTCAATTAAGATATAAAGTTTGTCAACATTATTTTTGGCCTAGCAAAACAAAAAATAATGAGAACCTGGAAGGCTGGCAGCGCTGTAAGGCAATTTGGTGACAGAAAGCAAACAACTAAACAAATTTAAACTCCCTGAATCTGCGATTTGCTTCCAGAAATTTATCAGAAGGGAATAATTAAATAAGCACACAAAGACTTATGTACAAGAATGTTTGCAGAGACAAACTAAATGTTTATTTATAAGGAACAGGTTCAATAAATTCATGACATCTATATAATGGAATACCAGCAGTATTTTAATGTAATGATTTAAGTCTATATTTATTGGCTTGAAAATGATTCTAAATATACTGTAAGTGAAAAAAATTCTCAAGCAGATATCAAAAGAAAATACATGGTATGATACAATTTTGCTGATTGATAGGAAAAGATAGAAAGAAATAACAAAATGATGAAAAATGTGGTAGGATTAGAGATAGTTTTTACTTTATCTTTTCTAACTTTCTGTATATATTTTACTTTGAAGTAGGAAAACAATAATGCCCTCTCTATTAAAAAACATAAGATACCATATTAGCCATAATTAGGACACAACACATTTTCTCTTTTTCTTCTCACAATTTCACAGCATCTACAGCTGTCAAAAGGCAACACATTCCTGCATTCAAAAATATACTTAACCTCATTGGTTCACCCATTTCAAATATTTTATTATTATATTATACTTGGTGACTACACTTTGAAGTTTTCAACATACTCTACTCTGTTCAGCAATGTGCTTATAACCTTTAGTATATATGTATATATATTTACATATACACATGCACATATAGGTAATTCATTAATATATATGATAAAGGCTTGGTGACTTTATTATACAATAGAAATATAACATTGTACCCGTCAGATTTAAGTTTCTTCTAAGTTAAAGAGATCTCTCAAACATGTAGGTAAACACGTTTTATACAAGGTAACCAGCATCCCAACTGGTCAAAGCTGATTAGACTAGGGATAAGCACTTGATACAGAGTCACAAACGTCTCTGGCCCCCAAAAGGATAATAACCTTATTTCATTCTGTGGAATAGAAATGGAGGAATGATGAACTGGAGAATACAGCAGCTGGTATTGTGAGAAGAAATAATAAGGCAAACCAAAAGTAGTACAGATGGAAAGGGAGTTGAGTCACGTTAGTGGTTCAAAACTTCAGTGAAAATCAGAGGACTCTGGCTACTGAGGTCCCTGGAGCTGACTGGACTCAGTTTCCATATCAATAAGGCCCGATTAAATGAATAATTCCTATTCATAGATTATTGTGGGAGCCCAGCCTCCTGTTTTGATGATTACAATAAACTTGTATTATCTAAGTAGTTACTGTTCCAAGGCACCAAAAGCATATATTAAAGCTACTTTTAATGGCCTATTTTGAACCTGACACATCTGAATATACCCTGCTTGCTTACACAGAAGCTACAGAGAAGCAATAAACCAACCAGGTAAAAGAGTGAATGCATTTTTCAAATAGCAACAAGTTAAGCATAGGCAGAACTAAGAAAATCTTATTAGAAGATTAATACACACCCGCACATATTTACACATACACTAACATGGTCTTCATATTCCTATGCTAATCTTGACCATGTCTACAAATGAGATCAAGTGTAACTAAACTTCTGATTGATTTTCTTTTATTTGGTCAACATGATACCAAGTACTTGGCCTAAATTAATCTATTAGGTGGGCTTTATTATGGGTTAACTACGTTCTTAAACTGGGATATGCAGTCAATATGTCCATCAATGATTCTCTATGAATCAACACATTATTCAAATATGTTCTTTTCTAAAATATTACACATAAAAATAGCACATGTATAACCTCTACATTGAGCAAGCCTGACGCAGGGAACGTAATCATAAAGCACTTTTTTTTCTCCCATTTACATTAATTATTGGGGCTAGTTTTTTCCCTGTTGCTGGATAAAAAACTCCAGTAATCCTGGTCACTGTTAAGTGACTTGGATTCCTCCAGTGAGTAATTAAAATGTTCATTGTCATTTAACAGTCAGAACTTTGAACTTTTCCCCATTTTTTGACCATCTCTAGACTGGGAACCTTACAGTCAAAGAAGGGGGAGTATTCAGCTTCTTCTCTGCTTTGTGCTTCTACACCTCCTCCCTCAGAGCTTCTAACACTTCCAGAGTTGAAACACAGCAAGTGAGAATAGGTAAAGTGGGAGCAAAGGTTCTCACTTGACACATACTCTCATGAACCGGCATGGTACTCTCTGAAGCTAGCAGGAGTTGTCAGCTGAATTTTCCTCTAGTGCTTGCTCTGTGGGTTCTTTGGACATCCATCCCATGACTGGGGACTTCTCATCTTCCTTCGACATGGATAATACGTTCTCCTCCAGCTCCATGCTTAATCCTTCCACAGTCCCCAGGCATCTGACCATATCTCTAGCTCTGTCTCTGCTAAGTTCTGTTCAGCCATCCAGGAAGCTTTCTTGGAAAAGATCTACAAGACTCCTTCTACATTTTTCTCAGTCTGTTTGGGCTGCTCTAACAAAATACCACAGACTGGTTGGCTTACAAACATTATATCTCACGATTCTGGAGGCTGGGAAGTCTAAGATCCTGGCACTGGCAGATATGGTGTGGTGGCCGTTGAGGACCCTCTTCCTGTTTCACAGAGGATTCCTTCTCAGTGGATCCTCATGCGGTAGAAGGATTACAGAGCTCTGTGGGGCCTCTTTTACAAGATCACTCATCCCATCATGAGGGCTCCACCTTCATGATCTAAGCACCTCCCAGAGGCCCCACCTCCTAATACTGTCACACTGGGCATTAGGATTTCAACAGATGAATTTTGGGGGGACACAAACATTCAGACCATAGTGATCTCTCTCTCTCTCATTCATTCACATTCTCTCTCTATCTCTGCCTGGATAGAATCTATAGAAGCCAACTTTGCCATAGGCCACCCAAAGCAACCACCTCTTCTTCTGCACTTTTATCAGCAACTATCCAGTCCATGTCTTATCACTCAGATTTCTTAGGTAGGAGTTAGACACTGTGTGTGAGGCAGATATCAAGTTCTTCCAAGTAGTTCTACTAAATCCTTTGTTTTCACTGGACTTGAGGCTTCTTCCTTAAGAGACTGGGACTTACACTACCACTAGCACAGCTTAGCTCTCTCCAAAAATCCTCTTTTTCCAGTCTCCTGTTTCTTAGCTTCTCCAACCTCTCATAGGCTACAATCAGGTGATCATCTCAGGGTTTAATATGATCTTTTTTCTTTTTTTTTCAAGTTCTGAATGCTGGTCCTAATTAGAAATGTAGTATCAATTTTCTTCAAGCCTCAGATAGAACTGAGACACCAATAGTGATACTTTAACATTTTTACAATATCTGGTTTTGATATGAGTTGTCACCTATTTAAAATCAGATTAGTTATAATTATATAACATAAAATAGTATTTTATAATTATATTATAAATAAGTATTATATTCATGTTTTGAACATAATCGTAATATGAGAAATCTAAATGGATAGTAAAATGATTTTCAAAATACATAATATAATTGATCAATTAAAAACAAAGCTCTTCTCACTTATTCGTGCATTCATTTCCTCCCTTAGAAAAATACTTATTCAGTGTCTGCTAGACAATAGAAGTCTAATGGCAGGCAACAAGTTGAGTCCATTCCCTCATGGAGTCTGCAGTCTAATCTATTATAAAAAGAATATCTTTTATATTGCACAACTGTTAGGATGTTTGGCAAGAACTGACATAATCTTAGAGCATAGGCAGGAATGCAAACCAAGAGAGAAGAGAGATAGCAATTGATGAATAAAGTAGTGGGTCAGTGAGAGCCCCAAATTGATCATAAATTGATGAAAAGTAACAGTAGGAACCTATGATGTACAGAGTCAAGGCTACAATGACTTAGGAACTCATAATAAGGCATGTGGTTAGCATGACTTTTGGGGAAACAGTTGTCTTTGGATGAGGAAATGTTATTCAGAGAAAGTTACGGTAAACATATGTGTACCAAAAAATATTTTTATTTTTTGCTAAGGAAGATTAGCCCTGAGCTAACATCTATGCCAATCTTCCCCTACTTTATATGTGGGTTGCCACCACAGCATGGCTGACAAGTGTGTATGTTTGTGCCCAGGATCCGAACCCACCAACACGGGCTGCCAAAGCACAGTGCACCGAACTTAACCACTATGCCACGGGGCCAGCCCTGTAAAAATATTTTTTGAAGAAAAAAACTATTAGCTCAATAAAGAAAAAACTGTGGCTATTTGACAGAGCATAATTGTGAATCTGTGTCCAAGCACTGAATACTAGCAGTATAATTACTGGTGGTTATATTTTTGTAGCTAGCTTTGAAATATACATTTTATTGATTTTCAAGTTTAAGAGGAGAATATAAGCCTTACTGTCATGCAACTCCTATTCTGAGGGAAACAATGAATATTTTTACTTAATTATACATTTTAAATTTTTGAGCCAGCTGCCTATTTACAAAGAGGGCATGAGTCAGTTTTTTAAAGATGCTTATAATGCTGATAAAAAAAATTAGTAAAGAAAGCCAAATGAATATAAGGAGAGAAAATAAATACGTAGGCTAGTTAGTACACAAAACACATGCCATGAAGTTCCTTATGATTTCAACACACATTTAACTCTGAACTTTCTAAAAGCCAAAGAAAAGAGGGAAGCAGGCTAGGTTATGAAATTTATTGTGTCCATAAATTAAAAACTAAGCAGTTGCTCAGGAAAAACATAATTATTCTTAACATTAAGAAGAAATTAAACCCACAGATCCTTTTCTAGAAGACACTTTTGTAACAGAATGAAGGTCCACAATGAAGTCATAGTAGACACAGTTTTATAGAGTTAGATTTTCTTTCTTCCTCCCTCCCTCCCTCTCTCTTTCTTTTTAATAATATTCCTGAGCCAGTGTGATCTATTTTTGACAGACCCCTTGCCCTTCCCCTGCTCCAGGGGGCTGAACTCTTCAAGATGAGTTTCTCAGCCTCTGAGGCAGCAGCGTCCCTGCTGAGTTCAGCCAGTGGGACAACTAGTAGGACACTACAGGACAAGAGGAAGGAAGAAGCTGTGGTACTTCTTACTCTCTGTCTTCAGTGGTGTCTCTGGCTGAGGCTACATGCCCCTGCTTCCCCACTTGTGTATGCAGAAAGTTCCAGCTTCCACCAAGTTACTCCAACTCCCTTTGTTCCTCCAGCCTAGGTTTAGTATTGCCTTCATTTTGTTGTTAACCTCTAGGCTGTCAGTGTCCCTGATTGGTTTCTCAGTTTTTCACCACTAATAGAATAATTTCTCTACTTTAAATGCCCTCTGCTTTAAATATTCAGGGAGTTTTCTGTTGTTATGGTTGGATCCTGACTGATACAATCACTCATTATAAGACAATGGAATATCTTTCAGCTCAATTCAATATAAACAATTTTATGCTGGGAAATACCATGGAAAGTGTTATTATTTGCATTCTACATGTCAAGGGATGCTTATGAAACAGTGAACAGCAGACACAGAAGGTTGTAGAAAATAAATTTCCACTAGTCATTCAGATCTGATCTTCAGGAAGAGAATTATAATTCACCAACATCAATACACGTGATATTTCAACACATAGTCTAAAACATGCATCTTCAGTGGGCTGCTACCTAGAAGATCTCTAGAAATACACACATGCCAACATCTCAGCTATAAGAAGTTAGCGTAACCTAGAAAGAAGATCCTGGGAAATAGTATCCCTCTCCTCATCTACCTACAAACAACATATATGATTCCCCTAGGACTGTCCTTGCTTGGCAAATATGGAAGATATATGTGGAAGCTAATAGCTAATCTTTCCCTTCCAGCTCCTCACTTTACTAAATATATAAGCTAGGGAACTCTCTACAACTCAACACATATGCTAATAATATAACAACAAAATTTTCATGTTACTCACTAGTTATACGACATCAGTGGAACTCTTTCCAAGAACTCAGAATTAAGGCCAGATAAAGAATATTTTCTTATCATTTAACTTCAAAATCAACACATTCTGGCTAGAGAAGTCATATACAAACTTAAAGAGAGATAAGCTTTTAGAACTGCCTAATGTGTGGAAACCAATGTGTTCCCATAAAATGTGCTCATTGGGAAGCTCAGGGATATAGAACAATCAATACACCAGTGCTTGTCTTAGTTCTTGACCATAAGAGACAGTTAATTCATCCCATTAAGCAGGTTTATTTTACTGTGATATCATTAAAAATTTCAATCATATGGCTAAGGCCCTAGTTTTTATTACATGTATATCCAGCAATCTTTGCATCCCAATTTGGCCTACCTGGGCTTCCTAAGCGGGAGAAAATGCACTGGCTGGAGTCTTTTAGTCTCCATAGTAGTTATGATTATTATCAATTAATAAAACAGCATCATAAATTTGTATTGCACTATCATAAATCTGAAAACACGCACCCCCTCTGTAAATGGTGTGCTAGTAAGTTATGTTTCTCAGCTTGCAAGACTAACTTTAAACCATGGCAAAATCACCAGTTTGATACTCCCTGTGAAACATCATTCCCAGAAAATGCATCCCACCAGCATCTATTTTTTACACCTACCTGAAAGAGTTCTTAATATCTTCTGCTTGGATTGTCTTGAGAATCTCTTGGTATAACTGAAGATCAAGTGTTCCTGATGACGAAGCATTTGAAGGGCAATTTTTACGTGCATAATAGCCTATCAAAATTCCAAAAATAAATAAAATGATGGCTGTGCAAAGCATTTTTGAAAGACGGCAAAAGTTGCAGGGGTTGCTCTTTGGTGCAGATCTTGTATAATGGGCAACATAGTCAGACTCTTCTTGAAGTCTCTGGAACCTTCCTTTGGGTGAAGTTGCTGGTTGAATGGAATCAAGATTGAGGTCTGCAGTCTCTGAATTCTCCAGGTTCTGATTCTCAGCACTATCTAGCCGAAACTGGTCAAAACCAGGCTCCTCCAATTCCTTCTCCATGTCCCACTCTAAGTCAAGGGCAGTGGCTTGAAGGTCATCATTGTCTAAGTACTGTGAATGTCCTGGAGCTCTTTGATCTGCATTGACCTTCTGATAGGCCATCTTTTTACCTGTAAAAATAAGAGAAGTATATTTTCTTAAAATAAACAAACAATAAAGAAAGCTCCAAGGTGGGCCAGCCCCTGTGTCCTAGTGGTTGAGTTTGGCGTGCTCTGCTTCAGAGGCCTGGGTTCGGTTCCTGGGTGGGCACCTACACCACTCATCTGTCAGTGGCCATGCTGTGGCCACAGCTCTCGTAGAAAAAGAGGAAGATTGACAGCAGATGTTAGCTCAGGGCAAATCTTCTTCAGCAAAAAAAAAATAGAAAAAAGAAAGAAAAAAAGAAACCTCCAAGGTGAAAACAGTAATCCATATTAGGTATCTATAAAATTTTAGTGATTATAATCAGGGGAAATACATTGTCCATGTAGAAAATCACATATTAGTTAATTATTTAATTGTATGTTTTGCTATTGATATTTACTATAGGAAAGGAAGAGCAAAAAAAGTACAAGGTAGTTGATGGAAAAGCTATGAGAAAACATAAAATACACACACTATTCCTTTGAAGCTCAGGAGGACAAAAAAGTGACAAATGCACAATTGCATTGAGGATAATGTATTACAACGATGGCAAAATTTAAGCTTACACATTTTCAAAATCACTTTTAAGGAAAACTAAGGGCAGGGGCTGGCCCAGTGGTGCAAGCAGTTAAGTGCATGTGCTCCGCTGCGGTGGCCCGGGGTTCGCTGGTTCGGATCCTGAGCGCACACTGACACACTACTTGTCGAGCCGTGCTGTGGCGGCGTCCCATATAAAGTAGAGGAAGATGGGCACGGATGTTAGCTCAGGGCCAATCTTCCTCAGGAAAAAAAAAAAAGAGGAGGATCGGCATCAGATGTTAGCTCAGGGTAGTCATCCTCCCCCCTCCCAAAAAAAAGAAAAACTAAGGGCAGAAGCAATAAAGCTGTGATTTGTTAAGTTAAAGGGGGAAAAAAAAGACCCAGAGATGATTTACATTACCAGAAATGTAAAATTCAGGCTAACACAAACTTAGGCTAAGAGACGAATTCAGGATAAGAACAGGCACAACAACTAAATGAAGTAGCAACTCGACAGAAATACAAGAAGCAAAATATGGTAGATTACTTAGTCATGAGTTATCAAAAGGATGGGGAAAACTTAAGGCTACCACAGAAGACCAAGATGTTCCATGGAATTAGTGACATGAATTGGCCTGGCTCATTGAACTTTAAATAAAAGATGGGATGGCATCTATCCAGGGAGGAAAGCCTTTTGCCAGGAGAGGAGAGTTGGGTTTTGTAACCTTGCTACAGGAGTGGCAGATGGAGGTGTTTCTCCCCTACACAGTTTTAGATGACAGTTGGTTGTATCCTGCAGAGTAGTATTAAGATAACTGGGCTAATTAACTACAAGTGGTCTTCAGTCTGTATTCAGTAACCCACTGGTGTATTATGATTGCAGATTAAAGGTATTTACACTTAAATTTTCAATGTATTAGATTTGTCACCGCAGCTGGACTCTAAGGCGCCTCACTATGATTTATGATTTTTCTATGTGTCCCGCTGCGGTGGGTGAAGAACAGAGCTCAACTGACAACTGATTAGCTAACTGCCTTAGGGCCAGTGCTTAACAAGGGAACTCTAATGAAAAAGACACAAACAAGGACTTCACGAAAGGGAGCAGGGAGCAGCATTATGCACAGAATTGTGGGCATACACAGCTCCAATACTGGCGGTCAGAGGTCCATACAAGTTAAACTGTTCTGAATATTTAAGAGAGTTCAAGTATAATTAAATATTAAACTTTACAAAATAAAAATTGTAATTCTGACTAGATTTCTCATCTAGTACCTTATAATCTAGGATTCATTCTTACCCAGAGTTGACTCAATAAAGATGAGTATCTGATGCATGTCAAGTACCGGGATAGGCAATGAAGACACAGATAAATGGCTCCCTATTCCTCAAGTAGGGAACAATTCAATCAGAGAGAGAAATACGTGAACAATCAAGTAAGTCAAATAAAATATGCAAAGTGCAAGGGCGACTCAGGGGTGATTGATTTTAGCAGAAAACGTGGGAAAAGATTCCCAAAGAAAGTGATCTCTGAGGTACTTCTGGCAAGGGAGGAGGCGTTAACTAGGGCAGACCAGGGGTGTGAGAGGAGGGTATTAAGGCAAGAGAAAATTCACAAACAAGCAGAGGAATGAGAATCCATGGTGCATGGACCATCTGAAAAGCCTAGAGGGTATGCTGTGGCTGAGGATGGAGCACATGAGCCAGAGATTCAGAGAAAAAGCTAGGAAAGGATGACCTTGGGCCAAAGTCTTAACTTCTCTGCAACCCAGGGTCTTCATCTTTGACATGGGCATGATAATAATATAAACCTCAGAGTGTTGTCATCAGGATTAATTGAGACAGTGAACCTAAAACATCCCTTAAGTATTGCATGTGTTACATGGGTTAGAAGGGACATTTCTGTCCTCCTATTAGAGGAGGGAAGACAGTCAAGGACTGTTGGAATAAGTAAAATGAATTAAATAATGCAGAAGAAATAATATAATTCTGAAGACATTGTGGAGAAAGGGAGGAGGTTGCCTAATCACACACATATACACTTACACACATACATATATGTTGTTGGTTTTTTGTTTTTTACATTAGTCTATATGTAGAGACAAACATATTTTTTAAAAAAACCCACATGACATACCAACTGCTATCACGCAGGTGTTTATCTGGTACTATGTATCAGAGCAGCCTCAGGAATGATTCTGCAAATCCTTTCTTTTCCCCTCTCTCTTTCCTGCCCTGCCTCCCCCGCTCCCTTCTGCTTGGACTGGTTTCCAAAATGATTCAAGAAAGTACAGCATTTGAATTCTGTCTTTGATCACATCAACACAAGCAGAGAAAGGGAGTAATAATGGAGTAATAATTAGTGATAATTATTCAGATAGGTTTGGAAATGGTTGATATGATAGAAGAAGACTCCAAATCACATTAGGTTAAAAAAACACAGAAGAAAGTACTAGAGGATAGGAAAAACCTGAAAGTAGTAGAAATAAAGAATCTCTAAAATCCATAATTCTAACCTCTCATATTACAGAAGTGGAACGTGAGATCCAAAGTTGAATAATTCTTTGGACTGAGAAAAGTGATATTGGGTACATACTTCTTAAGGTGATTTGTGGTTTTATAAAAATATGAGATTACTAAGTGCATGGTGAATTAATATTAAATACCCCACAATCCAATTTGTTTTCATGTATGTTATAAAATATGGCAACTTCTTAGTACTAGTCATTTGTTCTTTGTTTGGCTTAAACATCAATAAATTCCTGCTATCTTGACATGATATTATGATATTTACTTCTTTAACTGTTCAGTTCATGCATTACTGATTAATTTACTTAGACACTGTCCCAATATGGTGCTCTAGATTTTTTTTTTTCCTCCCATTTTAATGAATCCGAGTCTTTCTCTCTAAAGGCTTTTTCAAAAATTGAATTGTAGAGCATAGTTTATGCTCAAGGAAGACTTGGCACACAGGAGTTACTACAGAAATGTGAGATCTCTAATTTTGACCTTTAATACAAACATTCGAAGTCATTTCTGTACAAATCATTTAAAAACCAACTGCAGTGATGAGGCAGAGTTTTCATTTCTAGCCTGACAATGGGCATTCCATCACATGTACATCAGCAATTTAACGCTTTTCAAACATCAGACGGAGCCATCAATTAGAATGTAATGCAGACACAGATATTAACTCCTCACCATGATGGATATCTGCCTGACACCCTTACTACCACTTTTGGACTCATCACACATTTATAAATTTACAGTAAATTCTATCTTCCAGGAGAGAAGATCTGGGTCAAAGGTAGATGAAGCCACTTGATATAACAAAATCCAAAGTATTTCAGGAAAAGTTCAAGGAAATAAGTATGTGATAACACATACAATGAAGCATTTGAACCACTTATTTGGTAAAATAAATTTTATATATATGTTATATATATAAATTATACATATTTAGAAATCCATTTCTTAAAAATTATCTTGCCTTAAGGAAAATAGCATAGCTTTTTGCAAAAATATAACATAAATCTCTGCCCCAACAGTTTTGTTTCACTTAATCAATTTATCTCTCTAAAATAAACTTTTCAAAAATAAAACTAAGTAATAAACTACTAAATAAATAAAACTGATAACACTCAATTTTGAGTCAGCACAAATTATTTCATTGTCCCATGAAGAATGGAGTTTTCTTTAAAATACCTGTGCCCTGTGAGAGAGTAAAGGACATATTACATTTACCAGAACTTGCAAATTCCCAAGTACAATGAAAATGTTATATTATAAAAAGAAATCTTCAGGGCTGGCCCCGCGGCTTAGCGGTTAAGTGCGTGCGCTCCGCTGCTGGTGGCCTGGGTTCGGATCCCGGGCGAGCACCAACGCGCCACTTCGGCCATGCTGAGGCCGCGTCCCACATAGAGCAACTAGAAGGATGTGCAGCTATGACATACAACTATCTACTGGGGCTTTGGGGGGGAAAATAAATAAAAAATAAATAAATAAATAAATAAACTATTTCTTTTAAAGAAAAATCTTCAGAAAAATCAGCATGCCTTAGATATGATCATACAATTATGCCACTCAAACTTCATATATTTTCTATTACTGCTGTACCTGATTCATTTAATTTATATTGTCATATTAATTTATAGCTACTCTATACGAGTAATTCAAAAACACATGTAGTAGATTTTAGAATCTACCACATGAATCTTTCTCTAAAATCTCTTTAGAGATGTAGACTAGGTCATAGAAAACTTGCTACATTTCTTCAAATAGAAATATCTATAATGTCCCTGTATTCTATATTGTACCACTTGGTCTTTTTTTATAAAATGCAATTTTTATGAAAAGTAGAACATATTCTCCACGTTTTCAACATAGCTTATTCACTTAGGTAAGATCCCTTCCCACCCAGGCCCACATCAAAAGCTAAATTGTTTTTAGAATTCAATATACTAAAACATTTACCTTTTATATACACTTATCCTTTGATAAGAAAAGAAAGCAGACACAAGTTGAACTAAAAGGTATTTTTTCTGGACTGTGACAGGCTTAGATCAATAAAAAATAAATTTGTATTCTTACTGAGTATATGATTAGTTCAAAAATAAAGTGATAGTTCTGAATGCTTTCTTTCACACATTTTTACTGGCAGAAACTAAGTAAATTATATAGAAATAAAAGATGAATACATAAATAGGCTGAAATTTCAATAGGTAAAATACAATCTCTGGCTGCTGCAGATCTAGCCTAACATAATGGTTGGCAAATACTTTAGATAATAAATACATGTTAAACAAAAGTTTCATTTAATAAGCTATATATTACTAATGCCACTTAGAAATATGATCACAGCACTATTATTTTCCTGCTCAGCAAGCACAATGAGGGAATTTATTACATGAATGCCCTGACCTTATCAATCTCTAAATTAGTAGACTCTATAGTCAGACTTTAATGCTGTTAGTGCTGTGGAGTTGATTCTGACTCCTAGTGACCCTGTGTACAGCAAAGCAGAACCCTGTCTGGTGTTTTTGTGCCATCCTCTCACCTTGCGGGGCTATATCAGACAATGCTCCACTGCTATTGAGGGTTTTCATGGCCAATTTCTGTGGAAGTGGGTGACTAGGTTCTTCTTCCTAGTCTGTCTTAGTCTGGAAGTTCTGCTGAAACCTGTCCACCATGGGTGACCCTGCTGGTATTTGAAATATGGGTGGCATAGCTTTCAGCATCACAGTAACACACAGCCACCACAGTGTGACAACTGACATACAGGTTGTGTGGTTCCCTGACCAGGGAATGAACCTGACCTAGACAGTAAGAGCATGGAATCTTAACCACTAGACTTCCAGGCCTGGCTATAGTCAGACTACCCGGTTCAAATCCTAGCTCTGCTATGCAATTTAGACCAGTTACTTAATGTCTTTACCCTTAAATTCCACATTTGTAAAATAGGAATAGCACTATATTTGTAGCATTACTATAAGTAAATGAGATTCACAATTAAAAGGTGCTTAGAACAAGCTCTAACACGTTGTAAGTGATCCACTAACAAAGGATCACTCCAGAAATTCTGTAGAGTTTTAAAAAATAGAAATATTTGGAATTTATAACTTTAAAGTACAGACTTGACTAAATTATGACCAGAGGCCTTAAGTTCCAATAACAAGAACCTGGAGATAATGAGAAATGGAGCGGTACACTCAAGCACTTTTGAGAAGGGGAAGCATCTGTTAATCATTAGCCTTGGTTCACATAGATAAGAGAGAAGTGTGGATAATGTTTATATAAAAGTTATTATTACATTTGACTTACAACCATCAACTCTGAACTTGTTATTACAAAGTTGAGTTTCTTTTTAGTCTATTTACAAAAAGAACAACAGAGCTTTCCCATAATGCTACAGAGTTCAGTTTAATAGTTCCAGGAATTAGTGATAATTAATCATGAACACGAGTTTTATATGTTTGTTGTAGAATACCATGTTTGTCATAGGTGGTTGACTTCATCAGTTGACTATGATGATACTGATAATATTCTAACTCATACAGGATTAAAGAGTGTGTAGATCTTAGCAGAATTAGGAACACATCGAAAGGCTTTTCTACTTGTAAAAGTTATTTTACAAGTAAAACAAATAACTGACTCTGGCAGATTAACTTTAAAGCATAAGGCAGAATCTCAATTTCCTATGACAGTTCTGTCATTGAATCTTTATTGTACAATAGGAAAAAATATTTATATAGTATTTCCTGAAGCTTTGAATGTCAAATCATTTGCTGGTTTGAGAGGACTGATTTGAGGCAAAGGCATTTCTTAGAAATGTCAGTGCACCATCAAAAGGCATTCATTATGCACCTTTGCGCAGTATTACTCTAGATGCTGTACCAGTGAACTATATGAGTGCCCGGAGGAATTTTTAAATTTAAGTTTGAGAACATTTCTTACAGGCTAAAAACATTTGACATAAATTTTTCAGTATGAACCTAGTTTGTACAAATAAAGCCCATGTTTGTGGAATAAATTTTTGTTGTTGAAAGCTATAATGGTCTCCACTTGACAGCAGGGCAAAAGATAAAACTATAAAAACAGTAATTCAGAAGACTCTGTTTCTTAACTTAATTTTTCAGTATAATGAGATTTTTTTTCTATCTGGTTTTGTGAAATGGCCCTGGCAATAGCTACAGTGTCTGTAAACGCATTAAGAATTCTTTATTTAATTGCAATTTTGTATGTCAACTGTATAAAAGAAATGACATTAATTATTTGTTGTTCATGCTTCACTAATTGAATAAAGAGTGTATATAAAGTAAGGGGAAATTATTATCTGCGCTTTTAGAAAAAAATTAGTCAAAGCCTACTGAATTTAGGCAGATAATCAAGCTGCAGAGTATAAAACTAAAACTTTACTGAGGGCTGAGTTACCTTGATCACTAAATGACATGTAAAAGGCGTGCTTATAGGATGCCAAATTAATGAGCTATAAATTGCAATATGCAGTCAAAACCATTTGAGGGAAAATTATCTGATGAAATCCAGCAGGTTTGTGTAAATTTGTTTTCTATCACTTGCATATGTATGACCACCTGCCAGTTCCCTGAGTAGGCCGGCCTCTTTGGGTACCTGTGTGCATCTGCAATTTGTTTAACACACTCTAACTGAATGGTTAGTTGGGCCCACTTGAGTTCCTGTATTTATGAGAAGGTTTTTCATTAGAATGCTGTAATTCAATTTAAGATTTGGCAAACAAAAGAACAAATTTAAATGAACTAAAACAATCCAGAGTACACCCTATAGGTTTCCTGAACACGTACTGTGAACACTTAGTAGTACTATTTAGAATACCTTTCCTGTGAGTTAATTCTCACTAACATCACAAAATTCTCTCTATTTAGCGATGTGTAAATAGCTCCTGTTCCTGCCACAACTCCTGGTCCTTTTTGGAGTCCGAGTCCACCTAGATTCGAGACTACCTTTTTTTTTTTTTCCTGGTCATCATTTCCATTTATAGTAAAGTTTCTAGAAATATTTATTTACTTCTACAGAATTTACATCCTTTCCACCTTCAGAGTATTTGAAGTGGCTTACATTAGAAATGCACATACACAAGATAAATGAAACCACAAAACTACAAAACAAAGACTAGAAGAAAAAGATTTCTGATAGTCCGGCTAAAGAAAGCCACTGTAATTGAGTTTTAATGTAGTTCCGAGCCTCACCGCAGTCAGGGCGAAGAAGGGCGTCTGCGGGGTCTTCTCAAGTTCAGTGGGCCTTCACCTAATCTCACTTGTTAATGCATGAGGCTGTCAGTCTTAGCTAAAAAGTTTGTTTTTAAATTTTTTTCTAAATTATCTCTTTTTGTAGTTGCAGATTTCTAAGTTGGGAAGATATTTTTCTTTATCCAGTCAGAGAAATCTATGCTTCTCCTTTTTATCTTTTACACTTAGATTTTGATACACAGAAGTAACATGCCCATGTTATGGTACCCAAAATACTATACTAATAGATGATTTATTGAACCCTTAAAATGAGCCAGGACTTACTGTAAGGTTAGAGTTTTACCGACATCACATCATTTAATCAAACAATCCTATATGTGAAGTACTATTATTATCTTCATTTTACAGATGAGGTATCTGAGGCTTAGGGGTTAAGTCATTTTCCCAAGTTCTCACAGCTATTAAATCCAAGTAGCTGGAGTTTCACACCCGGCCTGTCAAATTCCAAAACCTACTCTATGACATTCATACTCTCTAAAAGTCCCCAAAGTTGTCATGATGTTAACAAATCCAGAGATCTTACTGGTTTATTTATCCCCGGTTACATCACCAATGTAACTACAAGCACCAGGAGTCTCGATGTCCATTAAAACTGAATGGTCCTGACTTGATCCTTAAATCTCCAGGGGCTGCTCTGACTCCAGGACCTAAAAGATACAGCTCTGTTGTTTGCTTTCCACAGCAGCCTGGCAGGCATCGTGTTTGCTGGCACTGTGGTTTTGAACAAGGGAGAATTGCTTCTAAGGACATTGCTCTGAGGAAGAGACCGCAACCTCTGCTTTCTGGCCTCTTCTTAGCAACACTTTCAAAATTTCTCTTTTCTCCTGCTGTTGAGGGACAAAGAGCAAAACAACTCTGCTTAGAACTTGAAAGTTACAGTTCACATCCAACCTGCTGCTGCCCTCTTTTCAGCCGTTAAAAACTCTTTGGTCTATCCTGCCTTACTCCCTACTATGTGTGGTTTACACTGGCCTGAGAGGCCTTTGAAGGTGTCAAGAGTTAACACATCAATACAATCACCACTTGGCTCTTTGAGAGCTGTCTGCCAGGAGGAACCTCTTAGCCAGATAGATACACTGCAATTTTTTATCCTTTCAGCCAGCATGAACGATCTTAAATTGCTGCTTTTTGACTATGGCTTTTGGATTTCCAGGAATAGATAGATGAAGCTTTTATCTACATGAGGTCACTAAGCACTCTATTTCCCACATTTTTCAACGGTACTTTATTGGCTTACTTTTTAAATATCTTTACTCTTCAAAAAGTGTCAACAGTTTTCTACAAACTGAAAGTGCTTTATTCTAAAATTCATATTGCTATGTTTCCTAAAATCATATCACAGAAAGACTATTCAAGGCCCAGAGTAGTAGTCTAATGCACCCCAAATCTGTACTTTTTATTTTCTGAAATGGCTGTTTTTATACTTGTTCCTTTAGGGCATTAAGAAAACTGTTAATATATTGTAATACTGTAGTTAACTGCTGGAAAGGAAGCAGCTCACAAAACACATCGATATAGTATGTTTATGTTCATTTAAAATTCAGTTAGTAAGACAATATGTATCATATGAACCATCCCAAATCTATATTGGCTAAATTCTGGAAATCTATTCTTTAGCTAAAGATCCAAGAGTAAGATCCAAATGTAAAAATTTTAGTATTCAGCTTTCAAACTGTTAGACCATGAGCTAAAGAAAATTAAAATTGGTGATTTAACACAAAATACTACAATGATAGGAATTCATTATAGTTAACAGTATGGTATGCTCCTGATAAGACAAAGATCATATATATTAATTCACTTAATCTTAGAGCTAAAATTAAGTGAATTGTTTGCCTAAGTAGCAGGGATACATTAATACTAAGAAAACCAAGAATTGTTAAGCTTTCAATTGATAATTGATGACAGAAATCAAGATTGAAATGGTTTCAAGAATTCTCAAGCAATGTAAGAGAGAAACAAATTGCCCAAGATTTTGCTGTTCTTTCTTACTTCTAAAGTGCCATATCCATAAATATACATATATCTGAAGCTAAACAAAGATATAATTTTACAACATTTTCTTCTAGGCCTCCCACTGATACAAAAGTGGAATTTTATCTGAAAAAATGTGACAAAGTAATTATTTTAAAATATGATATTCAAGTTCTTTCTATAAGTGACCTTTAAGTTTGATACCACTAGTAACTGTTAACATTTTCAATAAAAAAGCATGTATTGAATAAGAAGAAACAGGATGAGAAATACTATAGCAATATATTACATTTGTATGACAGTTTGACATTGAGAAGTCAGTTTTTATTACAAATTTACATACATGCATACTAATAGTTTGGGGTAAATGAAAGCAGCTAAACAATTTACTAAAACTATATTGGGCACTGCTTATGTCATTTATATTTTATTTATGAACAGAAATATTATAAAGAATGAAAGACCTCCAATAGCACATAAAAGTAATGCTGATATGAAATTAAATGTCAGGCAAAAGGCATGCAAATGCAATATTCACAAAGGCATGAAATGTAAAACATTTAACAGAACTTTTATATAATTGACATCATTGAAAGGTAATTGATTATTATAATGCATGTGAAATTTTAAAATTGACCTACAATTTCAAATTTAAAATGTAAAATATTATTACTTTACCAACATGAATTTTAGCTTCTTTTCCCATTTATTTTCTTTCTTCCCATAATGCATCCTTTATCTTTTTTTTGTGTGTGTGTGAGGAAGATGAGCCCTGAGCTAACATCCATGCCATTCCTCCTCCTTTTTTTTTTCCCTTTTTCTCCCCAAAGCCCCAGTAGATCGTTGTATGTCATAGTTGCACATCCTTCTAGTTGCTGTATGTGGGACACTGCCTCAGCATGGCCAGACAAGCGGTGCGCCGGTGAGTGCCCAGGGTCCAAACCTGGCCGCCAGTAGCAGAGTGCGTGACCTTAACCACTAAGCCACAGGGCCAGCCCCTATTTTTTTATTTATATTTTTCACCTCCCTTTAGCCTTTCCCATTATTTAATTTTTGCTTTTCAATTTTTACTTATTTCACTATTGGTGTCTAGGAGTTATTGAAAAATAATAAAATAACTGACCATAAAGAGTTTATTTCATTATTTTCTATATATTGAGAATGATATACCTTGAACTATAAAGAATCAGTGGATTTTTTAATTTGAAATGATGACCTGATGGCCAAACCAAAGATTGTTTTGCTGTACCATTCCAAATACACCAAATCTTGAGTCTTCAAAATAATAGTAAAACCTGTCTTATCCTTAACCTGCTGCTTAGGATTTCTATTCTCAAACACACTGTACAAAGAACTAAAGTCCCTTCTCCTGAACACTTCTATATAGACTCCCCTCAGCTACTGTAACTGGTAAGACTTCTCATTCCAATCATCCTCCATAACTGTAATCTGTATATTACTCCCCAAATGAAATCTCTATATATCAATCAGATATCTTAGGAATCAAAGCATTCTTTCTTTTTCCTTTTTTTTTTGTTTTTAATTCTGTAAAGGGTTGAAATTTTTAATGGTTCCCAAGTAATTTAAAACACATGAGAGGCCAAGATAATGGAAATATTATAGTTTCTGCCTAAAAAGGAGCATAATCTTTAAGGAAGTAGAAAATCAAAATTCAGTTTAGAATTAAAATACAAAGATACATTGCAACACAAGTTGTAAATAGTAGATGAGCTTGACTAGTTTAATTGTGCTAAAGAATATAGTAGTATTAGGTGAAAAAAACACACATTATGGAACACTATGTACCCTCTACTTATATTAATTCTTTTAATCATTAGAAAAACACTATGAAGTTACTATAGTTATCATCCCCATTTTACAGATATAAGGATACTCAAGAGAAAATTGAAGTCACTGGCTCTAGATCACACAGGATTTGAACCCAAGTAGTGTGGTCCCCAAGTCTGTGTTGTTAACCACTCTGCTATAATGACAGAAAGTAATCACCTGAAGGCATATTTTGAATTCCTCCAAAAATAAAAAAATATAGAAAAACATCACTCAATTTTCCCACAATCAAGCCCTAACAAAATTTTGTAGTATAATGGACATTTTCCCATAATGTCCATCCCTATATAGGCTCCTTAGACTCTTTCAGGAAAAAAGTTGGGAGAAGAAATGAATAAACTTACACATTCACACGTAGATGTAGTCTGTATACTCTGTCCTCACTAAACCGGCTGTGGCTTCCCCAAATACACTTCACATCCACTTGCATGGCTACCAACTGCCTATGCTTATGATTTTATTTTAATTAATTTTTAAATTTTTTTCAGTAGACTTTTCTTCTCTGATTCTGTCTCCCAAAATTAGGTCATATTCATATTTTTATTGCCCACAGTTTTTATAATAATTCTTTGACCATTAAATGTTTGTTGGACTAAGTCCATAATTTTAGCAATCCCTCAATAATTCACGATCTCCTCACATTTATATCTATGCCCTTTCAGGAATACATATATATCCTGAGAGCAATCATTTAACTTAAATGTGACAGCTCTTAAAGAAACAGATTGAATGATGGTGCAATATTTATTTGCTCAAGTGTCTCATGAGAACTGTAATTAAGGCATGAATAACTTTTACAAAGAGGGAACACTTGGAGTCCTGAGCACCAAGAAATCTAACCACCTTGTTGGAGAGACCATGTGGAGAGGCCCTGAGACCATATGGAGAGAAGCTGAGCCCAGGCATCCAAACCAAAGTGCCACACGTGTGAGACCAGACCAGTCATCAGCTGATTTCCACTGAGTGACAAGCATTTGGAATGAAAGAATAAGCCAGCTGAGACCTGCACATATTCCTGATTAAATAATGAGACATAATAAAATGGTTGTTGTTCAAAGCCACAAAATTTGGGGGTAGTTTGTTACTGAGCAATAAATAATCAGTATACCACTAAAGCTATTTTTCCAAAACAGATCTCTGACCGTGTCACTTGACAGCTTAAAATCTGATGAAGTGTTTTATTCTGCACTAACAGGACATTTCACAAACTCGTTTCCAAAGCATATAAGACCTTGATGCCCTGGCCTAAACTTCCGTTCTGATCCTTCCCTCTATTTCAAATCTCTTCCAGGCACACATTGCACATGCTCTTCCTCTGCCTGATTTGCCCTCAGGTTCAGATTCTTGATTGCAGCTAATTTGTCTGGTTATCTTTTATTTTTGCAGCCTAGTGCAGTATCTAGAATCTTGCAGCTGCTTAACAAAGGATAGACTCCAAACAGGCATGGCATCTTGAAGAGATTTTAGAATTTAAGGTAAGACAATTGCCATTTTACCAGCAATGTGTCTTACAGCAATTATTTCAGCCTTTAAAAGAGGATGTAATACCTATTCTATGTACTTCTAAGAGTTAATTGATGAACAAAGTTAAATATGGTAACTAAAGGCAGTTGATAAATTGTAAAACCCAATATAACTGCTATTGTTTTAAAATGATAAATTAATAGGAATCAAGAGAGCTAGATTTGAATTCTGGCTCCACAGTTACTAGTTATGAACCCTAGGGAAAATCACTTTTCTTCATAGGTAAAACTAGATTTATGTGTGTGAAGACCAAATGAGGTAATTCATAAATATATTTTAAGTACTATTTATCAATATTATATAATTGATGAAAGATTATTAATAATGAATAAAAATGGGTTAGTACTAATCAATCACTCTCACATGTATACCACACCCAGTCACCCTAATCCCTGAATACTGCTGCTGTAGGGATGGAAAACCACAAGTGAATTTACACCAAAAGTGCTTGAGTTTATCTTATCCTTGAACAGGACACAGTGACTGGAATGAGAGGATGAAACAGGAGACTGCTGGGCTGTGCGTCAGATGTGAAGATAGTATTCAGGGGAACGGGGGACACAGGAGCAGAAGCAGGAAGGAAGCAGCCTCTGGAGAGGTGGTCTCTAAAAAATACATCCCAGAACTTACCAACTTCAAATTCTTCAGACACATTATAAAGTTATTTACTTTTACCGTTCAGAACTGATGTCTGTAATGTGGGCATACACGGAGTTAAAAACCAAATCAGATCCTGTATCTTGAGGGGGAAAATGTGAAGAGATCTATGGGAGAAGATTAATCCAACTCTCCTCCTGCACATGATACATTTTGAAAGGAATCTATCCAGAAAAATCCATTTAGCTATGCCCAGAACAATCAAGACTGACTGTGTAGAGATTGAAGTGCCTCAGTCCATCTGTTGATGATATTTATTGCTTTTTGGCACCTTCTACATATTTACCAAGTCTATGTAAAAGAAAGCTAGGCTTCTTATTTCTAGGGCAAAAACAGATGGTGATCCAGCAGGTAATAATTTAATTAAATGGCTCCTAAAGCATGAAAAAATTGTTCCAAAGAAAAGAAAATATTTTTATTTATTCTTTAAAAATAGGGAGGGGGAGAAAAAAACTAAATCAAGTTTGACATTTTTAATGCAACAAAATTAGAGTTTACTAAAGCTCCTGTTCTAAAATAACAAAGCGTTTCTCCTTCCTTGCCCTCCTCCTAAATTGGAATCAAAATTATCATAAATAATATTGATGTTCATCAAGTTCCATTTTTCAACTCTAAGAAATAAGTTCCAGTTAAAATAAAACATATTTTGATAAAGTTGAAATCAGATATTCTTAGGACTGATTTTATAATATTCAAATTAAGTTGCATAATGTGCTTTATGGACTAAAGGTGATAGAAATAATAAACTACCCATCTAAAATGCAGATTCTAATAATCAAAAACAAAGTCTTCCATTCCAACTACAGCCAGGAGGCCCTCTTAAAGCTCCTGTGATACATGGATTAACGATGTCATAATAGTAGGAAACAATAAGAGTTTTACAGCATAACACAGTAAAGATCATTCACTTATGTTTAAGACAGAAATGGGCATGAATCCCAGTACTGCCACTTACTGACTGTGTGACTTTAGGATAGGAAATTAATTTTTCTAAGATTCCGTTTCCTAGCCTATACATGCACACAAACACAGAATGACTGTTAGTTATAGGGTCACTGTGAGACTTCAATGGATAAATTTCAAGCACTTAGTTCTTGAGACAGAGCAAGCATTCTACAAATGGCTGCCAATCATCATCACATTTACAATTTATTAAGCAATAAGAATATGTTTACAGCATTGGAGCTATGAAAATATAAGCCAAAACATATAAGAAATTGCTTCAAGTAAATCACAATCTATCAACAACGATAAAACTAACTTATGTATACATTTAAAGCCTAACCAAGAAGTAAACTGTAGGATCTAAAATAAGAATTCAGGAATGGTGAAATTAAGGAGAGTTTCAACGGGAACTAAAGCTGTGCCTTGAAAAACGGATAGGACTTAAGAATGGAGTCACTTGAAAAAATAATGAAGATGAACTCAAGCAGGAAGTTGGCAATTAGTATCTGCATCTAAGAGGCAATGAAGGACTCTCTTGATTGAGAAAAAGGTACCTACCAGGGGCCTGTAGAAAATAAGCTTAGATTGATGGGACAGGAAGGGGTCTACATATGTAAAAGGTGATCACTGCATGTTCTTCCAGGATAAAGACCCATGAGAGTTGTGTTTCACGAAATGATAATATAGAGCAAGGAAAGCTAGCATCAAGAACATTATTACAGTGAAGCAGGATACCCATATAACCCCAGAGAGATATACAGAGAGAGAACAGTGAAGATTGAAAACATTTATGCTAAACAATAATACCCTTTACCAAAGTTGGGTTATTTAGAACTCAAAGTGTATACACTTGCCTTAATAATTTTATGATCATTTATAACTATACTATGTTATATGTATAATATATTTAATACATACTTATACTTAATATATGTCATTATATAACTAATTAATTTTATACATTATTTAAAATTATAATCATAAGAATAAAGCTGGAGGCATCACGCTCCATGATTTCAAACTATATTACAACACTTATAGTAATTAAAACAGTACGGTATTGGCATAAAAACAGACACATAGATCAATGGAACAGAATAGAGAGCCCAGAAATAAACCCATGCACATATGGTCAATTAATTTACAACAAAGATGCCAAGAGCATACAATGTGGAAAGGTTAATGTCTTCAATAAATGGTACTGGTAAAATTGGACAGCCACATGCAAAGGAATGAAACTGGACCACTATCTTACACTATACACAAAAATTAACTCAAAATGGATTAAAGACTTGAACATAAGACCAGAAACCATAAAACTCCTAAAAGAAAACACAGGCGGTAAGCTCCTTGACATAGATAGGTCTTAGCGATGATTTTTTGAATCTGACACCAAAAGCAAAAGCAACAAAAGCAAAAATAAACAAGTGGGACTACATCAAACTAAAAAGCTTCTGCACAGCAAAGGAAACTATCAACAAAATGAAAAGGCAACCTACTGAAAGGGGGAAAATATTTGCAAATCATATCTGATAAGGGGTAATATCCAAAATATGTAAAGAACTCATAAACTCAATAGCAAAATAATAATCTGATTAAAAAATGGGCAGATGATCTGAATAGACATTTCTCCAAAGAAGACATACAGATGGCCAACAGGTACATGAAAAGATGCTCTACATCATTAATCATCAGGGAAATGCAAATCAAAACCACAATGAGATATCACCTCACACCTATTAGAATGGCCATTATCAAAAAGACTAGAAATAACAAGCATTGGCAAGGGTGTGGAGAAAAGGGATCCCTTGTGCATTGTTGGTAGGAATGTAAATTGGTACAGCCACTATGGAAAACAGTATGGAGGTTCCTCAAAAGTTAAAAATAGAACTACCATATGATCCAGCAATTCCACTTCTGGGTATTTATTCAAAGAACACGAAACTCTAATTCGAAAAGATACACGTGCCCCATGTTCATTGCAACATTATTTACAATAGCCATGATATGGAAACAACCTAAGTGTCCATCAACAAACGAATGGATAAAAAAGATGTGGTACATATATACAATGGAATACCACTCAGCTATAAAAAAGAAAGAAATCCTGCCACTTGTGATAACATGGATGGACCTCCTGGGCATTATGCTAAATGAAATACCTCCTGGGCATTATACCAAGTGAAATAAATCAGAGAAAGACAATTACCATTTGATCTGTCTTATATGTGGAATCTGAAAACTAGAAATATATATATACATACAAAAACAACAACAACAACTAAGTTCATAGATACAGAGAACAGATTGATGAGAACAGATTGCCAGAGGTGGGGGGTGGGGAGTAGGAGAAATAGGAAGAAAAAAATAAAATAAAATTATAATCATATTTATAATATATATATGTATATATGAACTTTACCTTGTCCTAAGTGGCAATGATGACAGCAATGCATTTTCTACTTTCATATCCTCAACCAACCATCTGTTCCCAAAACTTTCACTGGCAAAATGGTTGGAAAGAAAGGAGACTGTGTATTGTTATTGCTCTGATAACTGTGGAAATTATTTGCTTGACAGCTGATGTCCCGCTTCCCACCTATAGCAGTGGACCCTGAGGGAGGAGCTAAGGGATATGAACTATGTTCAAGGCACTTTCACTGCCTTTACACATCTCATCTCATGTCCTGAATGGTAAGGAACTACTCACACTAAAGCCAAAAGAGAAGAGATCATTCTGAAGGCAAAATTCAATCTTTTAGTTTTCCTTGAAAATTGCACAAGGGTTAAGTGAGAATCTTTATGATTTTTTTTTAAAAAACTAATGACAAAGTTAGCAGAGTTTAATGCATTGAAGAGACTTATTAGGCACTGGACCAAGTCAAGTCTTGGTTAAAAAACATATAAACAGGATTTCTGAGGTATTGAATGCCATTCTAATTTGTTCTTTCCACCCTGATAAGCAGTAATCCAAATGTTTGAATATGTAAAATAACTTCAGGTCAAGAAAACAAATATTGTTTCCTATAACCAATAATACCTTAGATTTCAATGCTTACAAAAACCATAATACCAGGTAGCTGTAATTCTTCTGGGATCTGCTCATATTTTGATAAATAATCAAATGCTGCTAATTTTGCAAGAGTACATACTTTATGAAGACAGATACTCTAGTTGTCTTACTGATACACTAGACCCTCACCAACTTGGAATATTAAGATTAGAATTCAGGTAACTATAGAAACCTGATAACTACTTTGATAGCATCATTTCCAGTTCAAGAATTTAAGATCTTAAAGTAAATATTAGGGTTAGATTAACTTTAATACGTACAGAAATAACCCCTTAATAGTTACTATAAAGAGAGTCTGTATATTTCTGGGATATGTGAAACACCGCCTTCAGAGTACAACTATTCTTATATTCACTAAAAATGCAATGTTAAAGACAGCAAGCTAAATTATGCAAATATCAATGGTATCCTACACAATTTAAATGAAAAATAAGTTATTCTAAAGTTGGCTCTTTGTATACTTTGGTTCCTCAGGAATTCCTCCTCTAGAGTTTCAGAAATAAGCTTGCATATTCATTTTATTTTGTTCCAGAAAATATGCACATAAAGAGTCACTTTCCCAAACCTGTTCCTTGTTCCAAGGGTTCAAAATCATTCTTTAACTTGGAGTTGTTGACTTCAACATCATCCCACCTCCAACTTGAGTCGCAGACATTTAGTGTAATCTGGATGCTTACATCCAAAAACACTTTAGAAAACTACTAACATACTTAAGGTCCAGTGTATTTATTTTTTCTCAAGATTTCTGTCTCTCAAAACTTTATTGCAAAAAACACCAGCAACAAAAGAAAAGGATAAATAAAATTTCCTTCATCAAAACGACATTTTTACTTCAAAGGACACCAACAAGAAAGTGAAAAGACAACCCACAGAATGGGAGGAAATATTTGCAAATCATATCTGATAAGGGACTTACATAAAGAACACTTACAATTTAATAAGAAGACAATCCAATTTAAAAAATTAGACAAAGGATTTGAACAGATATTTCTTGAATGAAGATATACAAATGGCTAATAAGCAAATGAAAAGATGCTGAATGTCATTAGTCATTAGGGAAATGCATGTCAAAAATCACAATAAAAGATCACTTCACACTCATTAGGGTAGCTATAATCAAAAAGACAGATAATAAGTGTTGATGAGGGTGTGAAGAAATTGGAACTCGCATACATTGCTAGCGGCAATGTAAAATGGTGCAGCTGCTTTGGAAAGTAGTCTGGCATTTCTTCAAAAGTTTAAACATTGTTACTATATGAATTAGCAATTCTACTTCTAGGTACATACCCAAGAAAAAGGAAAACCTATTTACACAAAGATTTGGACCCCAATGTTTTAGACCAGCATTATTCATAACAACCACAAAGCAGAAACAACACAAATATCCCTCAATTGGTGAAGGATAAATAAAATGTAGTATATCTGTATAATGGAGTATCATTCAGCAATGAAAATGAATTAAGTACTGGTACAGACTACAGCATAGATGAATCTTGAAAACATTATACTAAGCGAAAGATGCCAGTCACAAAAGATCACATATTGTATGATTCTATTTATATGAAAGATCCAGAAAAGGTAACTCTACAGAGACAGAAAGTAGATTGTGATTGCCTAGTGCTGGGGCGAGAGGATTGGAGGAAATGGGGAGTAGCCATGTGACTGCTAAGGAACGGAAGCTTTATTTTTGGAGTGATGAAAATGTTCCAAAATTGACTTGATTATGGTGATACTTGTACAACTCTTAGTACAATAAAGACCAATAAATTATATACTTCATATGGGTGAATTTTATGGTATATGATTTATATCTCAATAAAACTATTTTTAAAAAGAAGAGTTGATTTCGAACTCCTATTATTCTTTCTCTGTCTTTTGCTACAACTTCCTTTCCTAAACCCTAGCCAAAACGTCTTCGTTTTATAATTGTTCCCACTAAGAGTGCAGGTAGTCTATATAGGCTAGAGGCACAAATTTGCCCAAAAGGTATACAGAAGTCAACCTATATATTCCAAACTTACACCAGAGAAACTTGCAGGTCGGGAAATGTTTTGCCTTCAAGATCTGTTGTCCATCGGTACAGTTAACAATTCCTCCCTTCCTTACCCACATACTTGTGTTTGCTCATAAAAGAAACATGCACACCCATACTAGATTTTGTTTGTTTTAGGAAAGTAAAGCCTCTTCTTACATATAAGATGTTAGAATCGGAAGCAATTTTTTTAAACAGCAGCTGCCTCTACTAGCAAATATTTTGTGCCAGAGAATTCGAAAGCTGAAATTACGTTTATAACATTGCTAAATAAATGGCATTGTCCTTATCCACATGCTTAATAATGCTATTAGAATGGTAAATATATGGAAAAGCTCAAATTCATTATATTTTTAGTATTTTTAAATGCCTTCTTGACATCTTTAGGAGTAAGGATCAAAACTAGAAATATTCCTGTCTGTAATTTTCTCTGACTTCCCATACAAACTTTAAAGAATATTTTTTTATGAGGTTAAATGCTGGCTAATATAAATGGAAAAAATACTGGGTGCTGCAGATGTTTGTCTAATTCCACTGCATACATTATTGTTTTCCTTTCTGCTTTGCTTTTCCTTTCGGATACCAGAACATTAAACAAAACCACACTAAAGTTCACTTTGAAGTAGAAACAGCCAAATTTCCAATGTTCTCCCCAATTGTTTTACATGGTTAAGCTCAAAATGTTAAATAAACTGTGAAAATAAATGCTCTTTTTTCGTTTCTTAACACACTTCAAATAGTTTAGCCTAGACTTTTCACTTGAAAATACACTGAAGAGCAGATCTTAATAAAATCCATTTAACTTCACAGTACATCTGCCATTTGAAAATATTTTTTCTTCTGAACATACCTTTAATTTACCTTTCATTCAGTATCCACTGAGGGTCATTAAAAGACAAAGTCTTAAGTCAATGCATTTAATTACAGTCATCATATGTTATTATGTACTGTTATATAACACCATATGCCAACTATCATGGGACTTTAAGAGATACTGAATAACTACACATCTGCACACCCATATCACTTGTACTATAGACCTACATTTGAACAATATCTTTGAAAATAAAGAGAACTTTTTAAAAGTATTTGCATTTGAGACATTGACTAAATGTTTTATAGATTTCAAAACTATATAAGTATTAAGTGTAACAGTGTCGATTGTTCTCTAGTTATGTCTAGATATTAGACTATCTTCCAACTTATAATCAGAACCTCTAAAACAAAACAGACTTATCATTGCATTTAGACATCAAAACACATTAGGAGTCCAAAGTAACTTATTTTAATATTTGACTTTCAGAAAGATGAGGTAAATAACAAGCCAGGATATGCCTGGCATTTACCCATGATATCTTAGAGGATTTTTGTCATTCATCCAGTTCCCTGTCCCACTTTTGACAGTCACTCAAATTTACCCTGTGTTCTGTCCCCTCTGTGTTTCTCTTAGTCCTTAATGCTGCTGCCAGCTATAACTAGTCTGTCTACATTACACACTGCTATCAGAGTTCTCTTTTAAAATTAAGCCAATAGTCAGGCGTCCCTGCATAACAACGTTTTGGTCAATGGTGGACCACATATACGATGGTGGTCCCATGAGATTAGTACCATATAGCCTAGGTGTGTAGTAGGGTATACCACCTAGGTTTGTGTAAGTACACTCTGTGATGTTTGCACAGTGAGAAAACTACCTAACAATGCATTTCTCAGAAGGTATCCCTATCATTAAGTGTATTTAGTTCTGTCTCTGCTCTTACGCACTTTCTTTAGATACCCATTCTCTAGATTAAAGAATCTCTTTACCATGAAATATGAGGTTTGATATAAGCAAGTCCCAATCTACCTTTCATGTGTCATCTAATCTTTTATTATGACATTTTTGGTTTGTAAATTGGCCTTCTTACTTGGAGGGCAAGGAGAGATCAAAGAAAGAGGCAGACCACTCCAGATAGGTAGGTGACAGTTTTGATAAGAAAAGGAACTTACATCTGAGGCTTGTCTTGGATGGCCACAAGATGAGTAGATCTCCACATCCACCCACCAGAATCTCAAAAGTTTACATGGAAGGCTTAAGTGGGTTCAGTCACATATACCATCCAGATGGTCCTAACATATTGCTCTTTCAAGGCTCTGTCCTTGAAGATGGTTTCCATTGTGGGAACACGGTGCAGAATGTACACTCCAAGGACAGGGGAGGGGATGAGGAGCCTCCAATTGCTTGGGCCCAGCTTGCGGGTCAACCAGCAGTCATGTCCTCTAGATGGCCTCCTCCAAATAGACATACTTTATATATACATAATGAACACTTGTGCACCCATTACCCAGCTAAGAAATTTACCTTATTTTTTCTATTCTGGGATGTTCACTTTTTTACTCACATTTTAACATCTATGAATTCATAGTGAGTCTTTACAATCACCCTAGTCCAAGTGGCACTTGTGACATATTTTTACTTGTTTGTGCATGTGCTAACTTGGTTATTATTCTAGAACTACCTCTACAGTCCCTCTAGGTTTCAAGTTATTGAGACATTCAAGGATAACTTTAGGAAAAATTAAGATCTTGGTCATGGTCGAAAACTTTCCATTGATAACTTTTGGTAAGTTCAGGAAAATGCCAGTATCAATAGTTGCAGAATGGGTGTCACTGGCTTTGAAGAAAGTCCCAAAGACAATAACGGAGCATTCTTTTAATGAATGTTGCATCACTACTTCTCTTAATGGCACAGAGGGTGATATTGCATAGAGAAACAAACACAGGTATTAATAACTGAGTCAAAAGACTTGAATGAGTCATCCTCTGAATAGAAAATGTTTTTGGAAGAGCTTAATTTGTTCATGTTTTCTTTTTTATGTATAAAGAATGATATATAATTTTAAAAAAATCTTTGCGTATAGAAGCCTAAGAGAGTTCTTTCAATACATTTAGAACAAAAATTCTAAATTTTTCTTTCACAGAGATACATAACAGTGCACCTTACAACGCTTCAGTGAAGTAAACAGTTTGACAGCTTCACCATTTACATTTTGGACAAGTTTCTTAAACGCTCTGAATTTCAATTTCCTCATCTGAAAATTGGTGATAATAGAACTCAGCTCATATGGTTATTGCGAGGATTAAAGGATTTAGAACAGAGTTTGACATATAGGAAGTGCTCCGTAATGTTAACGATCCCCGTCTTATAGGGGATAATTGTTTTATACAGAGTTCCTTACATGTCTCTCTAACACCTATCCTATTCTTTCATAAATACTTTTGTATTCTCACACTCTTGCTTCTCCTCCTGCCTCTCCTCCTCTTCTTTTTCTCCTTCTTGTTTTTCTTCTATTATGGAGAATATTTAATATACACAGAAGTGGAGAGAATAATTTATCAACCATCAACTCCTGGTAATCATCACCTCACTCCACCGACCATCAATCTACCCCCATCCACATTTCCATCCACTCTCACTCATATTATTTTGGGGAAAAAAAACCAAAAAACAAAAGACTCAGCCATATTGTATGTGTAATTATTTTAGTATGTAATTCTAAATAATAAGGACTATTTAACATAACTACAATACCATCACTCACCTAAAATAACTAACTTTAATTTTCTAATATTATCAAATACCTAGAGAGTGTTCAAATCACAGATGGTTTTGAATAAATTATATTTGATATACTCCAGTTACAAAGGCTGGAAAGTCAATGTATTTAGTTCACAAAAACATTTTCAATAACAAAGATTGAAATTACTGAGTGGAAGGAGGAAATAGATAACTGCATTACCCAGAATGCCAGATTTCCCTAAATTAATGAATGGTAATGGGTGGTATTTAACAGGTATTGAAAATCTGGCTCTGGGAATATTTTTGTTAAGAAAATCTGGCCTAAAATACCTTACATATCACCGGATCTGCTCTTGCATTTTAATAGCTTTGATTAGCATTATGTTAGATTGCTATACCTTTGAGAGACATACATCAAAAGTTAAACACAATTTAGCATTCATTCTCAAAAAACTAGTCACATATATTTCATCTTGTTTTTCACTTCATTTTCTAGAAATATAGTTTTTGGTAAATTCATTCATTAATAAATGGTTATTGAACATCTACTGGGTGCTGCCAGGTACTCTTCTAGACACGGGGGACAGAGCAGTGAAAGAACAGAAAAAATCCCTGCCCTCATGGAACTTACTTCTAGTGGGTCAGAAAAACCATAAGTAAACAAAAAAAAATTTAAATATATGTAATATGTGAGATGGTGCATAGAAGGAAAAAAGCGTGAACAGAGATAGGAAATGGGGGTGAAGATGAAGGGGAGAGGGCTTGCAGTTTTAAATATGTGGTCAAAGAAGTCATAACTGAGGTCTTCTTTCCATAACTATCATACCATTCCAATCACTGCCTTATATGAGGAAGATTCTAGCAATAATAAGTATTCAGTGGCACGATAACCATTGGTTCAATTCTCCTCTTGCATAACAGCATAAACACTGAAATTTAGCTGTAGGTCAAGCAGGCCATCTAGGATTTATTTGAAATAAAACTGCAGAAGTGATTTCAAATATATCCTTCACAATGCTTCGGTATAAATAAAAATATAATTCATGCCACTAACAAGGTTAAAAAAACAGCACTGAAACATTTTCACTTCAATTCAGGCAAGTAATTGTATTAGTACAATGAGCCTAGGAAGAAGCCTCCGGTCGGATGCTCCAGGTAACCGTGGTAACCTCTCCTTATAGCTATTGAATTACACTGTCTGTACAACTACCTTCAACATGACTTCGGATGATGATTTAGAAGAGAAATACAGTGCTGCTCTGTATTCCCATGACCAGTCTTAAAGTTGTAAGATCACTCCTCTTGCAGTTGCTTCTTTGCTACAGAATCAAGAAAGCCTTTTTCATGGCAGCTCTAATAACAAACATTAGAAGCTTTGATCCTGTTTAACCCTTTCAAATATAAAACCAGCAAAACTAATTTTAGCTTTAGGGAAAAAAAAAAAAAAAACCACAATTACTGACCAAATAGTGTCTCATTAATAACTGAGGACTGAAGGCAATTTTGCTATTCAATTTACAAGTTTGGCCTCAAAAAGTCTTTAATGGTATTAAAAAAATCACTGATTGCCAATGAGGTTGTAAAGAGGCCAGCAGTCTCAGAACACTGCTGATAGGACTAAGAAGGAGCACAACACTTTCGGAAAACAATTTAGGAAAATGTATCAAAGGTCTTAAAATGTCTACATCTATAGTCTACTTCTTATAATCTAGCCTGAGGAATTAAATGGAAATAGAACAAAACACATGCAAAGAAATTGTCATTGCAATTATTTGTAAAGAACTAGGATGATTTTTTTTTTTTTTTTGCTTTTTTAAACCTCTATTTGCCTTTTCAACTTCAATAACTAACTTATGCTATAATTATAATCAGCAGCAAGAAAGGCATCTGGGAACCTTTTAATGATACATGTGACAATAAACATTCTAGTAGTAGTATTTGTCCAAGGATAGGCTATCCTCCTTTTCAAGTTGGAGAGCTACCTCAGACAATAATATAGACGCAAAAGAAGGAATAGAATTCTCACCAAAGAATTTTAGTATAACCATTTTTGTTTTAGATATGCCTAGATAATTTGACATAGCCTCAAATGTTGATATTCAATCATCTGTAACTAATAAAATTAACTATAAAAATAACAACAGCTAGCATTTATTTAAAGTTTACACTATGCTTCCAGTCTCATTAAAACCCTTTGAAATTTGTTCTTTAATGATCCTCATTTTCAGATGAGGAAACCAAGACTTGCCTAGGGTCACAGTTACTAAATGGTAGGATGAGGATGCAAATTCAGGACACCTGAGTCCCAGTTCCTAACCACAATGCTACACTGCCTTCCTTGGTGTAAAGGCTCTAGAGCTCTTTCAGTATGCTTGAATGGCAGTTGAAGTAAATTCTCCATGGCAAACTCTATGGCCTATTTTGATGTTGTGGTTTTTACAGTGTGACCATATTTTCTGAATCACAAAACTTGCCTACATGGTCTGACAAGTTCAAGTATTCTTACAGGGACAAAAATATAGAATATATAACGTGAAAATAGTCCTGGAAAAGACAGAATATACAATCTCTACACCATATAGTTGAAAACATAGCAGTTCATATGAAAAATATCAGAAAGTTATTGCTGAAACACTAAGAGGACCAGACTCAAGAAATTACTTGGTACCTGAATAATTGGTTATTTCATCTTTTTTCATATTTTGCATTGCTTAAATTTTCCTATCCCTTTTTTTAATTACCCTTTTGTTTCTCTCATTTTTCCTCAACTGTTTTACAAATCTCATTTCCTTCAAATATATGCCCTAACCAATGTTACTATTAGGCATTGGTGGCTTTGTACATTTGGCCTGATGACATTTTGTAGTCAACTTATACAACCAATTAATTAGTGCTATGCATACACACACACCAAACCTGACAAGCCTGTTAGGCATGAGATATAAATATTTTAATCTTTTCATACAGGAGTGTTATAAATGTGTTAATCTCCTTTAGAGGTATATGTGACATATATAAATATTTGCAAATATGTAATATATGTAAATATTAATAGATTTTTATATGAAAAAACTATATACACACAAATGATATAGATACAAAAAAAGAAAAAAATGACTTCCTTATTAATTGATAATTGGACAGACAGATGGAGACAAGCAACTGATAAAATTATATTCCAAAAATAAATGTAAAGAATTCACGATACATAATGGCATGTGTTTAAAAGACCTTAACCCAATTCACAGAATTAAAAATAGAGTTGAAAACATTATTTACATTAAAACAAGTCAGAGCTGTTCTGTGGCATTAATTAGTCTGTGGTATTGACTGAGAACTTTAGGATACTTCAACTTATTTACAACATCAGCGATTGTACATTTGTCCCTGCAGTGCACTAAATGGGGCACCCCAGTGACCCAAGAGAAGTCTCCTTCCTAGCACTATTGTGACTTCCAGATAAGCCAGCTAAGTCCTCAGAACAGGCACGTTTCAGATTTTAGACACATCTTTGACCCACTGATAGAGCATCTTCTTTGATGCCCTTTGTTGTATGATACTGACATTGTAGATCTTCTTAAGGTCTGGAGCAATGGTTCAGCAAAAATCACAAACTCCTAGCAGGGTAGTAGAGCTGTTGTAAGAATTGTTCAATCATATACATAATATGTTATACCATTAGTATATATACTATCTATTCATTTGAAAATAAGTACCATTTAGATTAATAAACATATATTTACTTTAAACCAATCCTGAATTCATAGCAGCTTTTTATCATGCACTTTCTCAATCAACAAATATTAAAAAGCCAACTATAATAATATAGGTTTATAACAAAACAGTTTATATTAAAAAGTGTCTTCCTACTTGAAATGTTTGAGATTCACAGTACTATAGCATAATTTTCTTTAGGGGGTGGGTACTCATTTTAAACACCTTAGGCAAAATGAATGTGTTACACTTTAACAATTATAATAGGATTATCAATTTTAAAAAGCCAGCCACTTTACTTCATCAATGAACTGGAGCAACACTAAAAGATTAGGAAGTCTTATCAGTTCAAGACAATCTAAGACAAGTCCAATGGTTATAAAATTAATTTTTAATGATTTCTACACCATCTGGGAGATTCTCATTATGTGTAATAAAAGCTAACCTAATAGTGTTTTAAAATTCCCCATTTCACCTAATCATCGCAGAGGTCTAATAATTTATGTTTAAATCCTAATAAAAATTTATACATTTGGATAGAATTATATAAAATGTTTAAGACAAATGTTGAAAACTTATAGATGTAAGACTTTTCTTAAGAAAGTTTTTGGATGGCTCTTCTCTCCTTCAAATAATTAAAACATATGCGGCATATGGCAAATTTTGCCAACAAAAATTTGCTGACAATTTTCTTAATGGTCCATCTATTTTAGAGAGGAGAATACTTCCAGTGGAGTTTTGCATGGAAGATACCAACTGCATACCTTTCCAAAGGCATTCTGATTGTAAATTTTCTGTATCCACTGGATAGTTATTCATTGTGCTAAAATATAGCTATGCAAATGCTTACAAACCAAGGAATCCTAACTATCTCCAGGACTATTTTCTACATAAGTTTTCACTTTCAGTTCAAATACTAGAGTTACCTCTCTTTGATGCTAAATTTTTCACTTCTTTACAAATTAATCTTGATAACCAGAACAGGATTAAACTTTGACTTTGCTCTCAGTCACAGAGAACCCCCGAGAATCTTCCTGCCCAGTTTGGCAGAGGTAACACTGGCAGGGAGAATCTCTTCATCTCTCACAGCCTTCACACGTCTTCATTGTGAAATGTCCTACAACTACCTTCAGAGTTTTGTTTTTACTTTCCTTATGTTTTTGCATACCACCCATTTAAGAGTAAGTTCTAAAGTTTCTTTTATTATGGTATTACACTTTTATTTCTATAACTGTCTACACATTTTAAATAGTATCCATCCAAAAGTTTTTTTTAATACTCCGTTGCTTCAAGGAGTTAGGAGTGCAAGTATGCATTTTACAAGGTGAGGAAAATGTCAGCACATTTCTATCAAGATCTGTCAGCACATTTCTATCAGGACCTTTCTTTCTCCACCCAAAATAGCAGTCAACAACCTCCTTTTAGCAAACAGAGGATTCAGTGTTGAATGTTGCTTAGGTTATCAGAGTTTAAAAATCAAAGGAAAATGTATCAGATGCGCCTGAAGATTCACAGAGATCTATGGGATCCTAGTCATGTTGTTTTTGATTCTTTGTAAAATGACAACACAGGTGCCAGGAGGACTTTTGGCTCTGCTGTGGGTCAAGACAAGGTTACCTAGAGGTGTGCTCCTATGACAACTTTCATTTACTCTTGGAAGATTGCAGCCAGGTACCGAAAAGCCTGACTAGGTCTTTACCAGCGGCATGCATTAAAAAGAAACTAGAGTGGGTACATTTTCTTCCTGTCAGAATAAATTCTAAACTCAAGGGTCTGTTCTCCAAACAAGGATTTATTAACATTATCTTCCAGGAAGAGTGTCCAAACTAACCAAGGAACAATTTGCCTCATCAAAAGCCAATCAGAGTAAAAAGGGTAGTCTTATATCAGCCTACGATTCTGGCCATCAACTCCAGTGTGCTGGGTTTTTTTCCTCATCACCGAGCAATTCTCAGACACCTGCTGAGTGTCCTACAGTTCAACTCAATGCTGACACTATCTATCTGGAGATAGTGTCAGATCCCATAGGGTAAGGGCTCAGTCCTACAAGACTACCCCCTCTCCCATTTCAGGCTCCAATCCTAAGTCCAGGTTGTCATCTGTGCTTCTGACAGACTGGCTATAGAATGGAGATTCCAATGACTCCCTCCTTGGGTTTGATTAATTTGCTAGAGCAGCTCACAGAACTCAGGAAACATTTTACTTACTAGATCACTGGTTTATTATAAAAGGATACAACTCAGTAACGGCCAGATAGAAGAGACACAGAGGGCAAACTATGGGACTCAGAGCTTCCATTCCCTCTCCAGAGCATGCCACTCTCCCCAAATCTCCATGTGTTCACCTACTCAGAAGCTCTCCAAACCCCATTCTTTTGGGTTTTTATGGAGGCAACATTACATAGGCACAATTGATTAAATCATTGGCCATTGGTGATTGAACTCAGCCTCCAGCCCCTCTCCCCTCCCTGACATCAGCAGGGATGGGATGGAAAGCTCCACTCCTCTAATCACATGGTTGGTTCTCCTGGCAACCAGCCCTCATCCCTAGGTGCAGTCCAAAAGTCATCTCATTAACATACCAAAAGACACATTTATTGCTTGGGAAATTCTGAGAGTTTTAGGAGCTCTATGCCAGGAACAGTGGATGAAGACTAAATATATATTTCTCTTCATAAATCACAATGTCACACAGCCTCAGTTGGTTCTCTCTCTCTTCCAGTTATGAGCACTTTTGGTTGTTCCAACTGCTCAACAAACACGTATGGAATATTTACTCTGTTCAGTGCAAGGCACTAGATGGAACATAGAAGAGACAGTCTCTGCCCTCATGGAACTTCCAGTCTAGTGCAAAATTTAGGTCAATAACTCTACACAGCACAGCATGGTAGTAATATGAAGTGCAGCAAGGTGAGAGAGTACTCAAGACAGCAGCCTAGCCCAAGTTTAGAGGGTTAGGAAAGACTCCACAGAGAAGGTGACAGTTAATCAAATTCCTTCTCTCCTCGTGGTGGCTGCAATGTCACTCTCTCTTTGTGAAAATTGACTTTGTATCTTTCCCTGTAATGTGGATATCCTCTAATCAACTTCCTCCCACACACCCAGTCCTAGAAAGTGGTTGAATGGCTATCTTGTTTCAGTCATTAGAAGATGGGCTACATTTCAGAATTTCCACTTGTTCTTTCAAGTGCAGTGAATATAGAAGCTGGAGGGTTGAATCTCAAAGCACATTCTGTTACACTGTTCTCTGCTGTATAAGCATTTCCAACTTTCTTAATACATCTCTTTATTTCTCTGTTGCTTTCCGATACATAGAAATTTACATAACTAAATTCACATTCAGCTTTCCATTCATTCTACATTATTGATAAAAGGGGTAATTTTTCTCTGGTTCAGGAAATATGATTATAACGGTACCATTTCCTGAATGTGCTTTTGAAGCACCTAGCCACTTCCGACTCGATGTCTTTTTGTCTTTATGACCTTTGACAAGGATTGCAGCCAGCTGCACTGGAAGAGCCTACCATATGTTGAAAACTATTTTCCGACACCTGCTCTTACATTCCTTGTTTCAAACATGAACATGTGGCTAAAATGATTAGAATTGTAGAGCCTTGGTTCTCATGACTGGTGACAGGGATGGGTCTGGATGGAATCATCCATTTGAACAGGGATTACCCATACCTCATGTGTCATTTTGGAATATTTTAATGAATATCAGTGAATCTGATCATAAATATGTAACAAAAGTATATCGCCTTGTAAAATCTATGTAGATTCACTCTTTTTTTTACTCTAAAAGGAGTCTCATAGCAGGTATTAACATTCTTAAAGCAAGATTACAAGGCTCATTGGTACACTAAAATAGATATTATTTGCATTCTCAGTAATTTATAATAAGACTTCAGCAAGGGAGTCCTGATAACAATAATAGCACTAGGTCCGTTCAGCACCTACTGCATGTGAGTCCCTCAGGCAGCGCAGTGACCCATGGTTAAGTAAATTATATAGGTTCTCAGTAGTAACACCCCTGTCAGGACTCAAACTCAGCTCTGACATCAAAGTCACTTGATTTTCCAAGTCTCCTAGCTGCCTTCACAATGACTCTCCCTTCTTGTTAAATGCTGGTTAGAAGATTTATAATTTTATTCTCACTTCTTAATCCAATATGTATTGTCACTATACATAACTGTTAAACAGGAATCTTTAAATGAATAAATGATTAGCTGAAGCAATTTTCCCTGTATTATTAAATCTTATTCTTAAAGTAACGAAAGTGTTCCGTACACTTAAAGCTGAGCCAATTTAGCTTGAATTTTACAAACACAGGTACCCTAGGAAAGGTTTATATGCAGAATTTTTATTGGCTCTCCAAACTGGCTCTCCACCCTGCTCCATGCCCAGAGAAGCTGACCTGTGTGGGCTACATCAACAAGCTCCCTTGCCCTCTGGCTTTTAGTTGGATTTGGCCAACGGAAGGCGACAGTAGAGATTATTAGGCAGGAAGAGAGTGAGATTAGAGTGTTTATTCCTCAGCATCCTCCCCGCCAGGTCACAACAGTTGACCCTGTCCCTAGACTGAAGGCCACAGCTCCTGCAGTAATGTCCTCTACACAACTCTCTCCTTTCTGACCACTGCACCATCCTCCCCTTGCCCTGTAGGCAAAGGGCAGTGAAGGCTCCCTTGTTGCTAGACCTGGGACACTTTCCCTAAACCTGCTTACATTTTTACCTCATCTGAATGTACCCTATGTTTCCTGACTGATACAGCTGAAAATAAAGAACACTCTGACCTTGGGCCTTAAAGAAATGAATGTGACTAGCATCACCACTTGATTTCTTAGTATGTTTGTGGACCAGAAACTACACTGTTTGACCCATTTTTTTTTTCTTTACCCCAAGTTTAACTACTTAAACTTCATGGCAAATCTCTATCGTAACCCAACAACAACCCCACCTTTGCCACACAACTCCATAACCTGATTTGGTATTGATTGCTGTCTCTAGAGAAAGTCCACGTAAGATTCAGACCACTTCAGGATAAAGAGATCTGAGGTGAATTCCTGGGGTGATCCTGGTTCTTGCACATAAAGGATTTCTGACCTTCATGCTGCTTAAACAGTCAAGGAACTTGCACTATTAAATGACAGCTGAGCTGTTGAGATATCATAGAGTAAGTCAGCAGGACTGAGGATTATGAAGACATTTGGATCACTCATTAGTTAAAAAGGTTTGTTTAAAAATGATATTATAAAATTACTGATTTGGATAAACTTGATTGTAGTTGCTGAATATATATGATCTTATTCTAGAGTTGTTTATTTTAAGCTGCTGAAAAGCTTGAGAAACAAACTCTTCAAAAACTGTACCCTTGCTTTCTTATTTAGTTATCTCCTTTCCCTGAACTCTCACCTACTAGCTTGACTTTTTAATACATTTATATTGCTTTGACAAAGGAAAACCATAGCCTGCTCCATTTCACAAAAATATAGGTAGAACAAAATCATTTTGAAGAAATATATTTTTAATCACAAAGTTAAAAAGTTCTTTAGCAAATAAAGTGAATTTCCTAGATTAAGAAAAATGTGACACAAATAGATTTTGCCAAATGATTGGTTAAGAATAGGCCTATGAAATCAAAATAAAAAAGCTAGCCCCATTATAGCTATAGAGAAATGGTTCAATAGCCTTCTCTTGTCCTAAATAATAAAAACGCATTTATAGTTCTATGATAATAGTAATTCCCAGCCAGCACTTTGAGAGAGATAGCTGGGCATTTCAAATGTCATTCACAGTTGGGGAAAAAAACCCATACACATAGCCAAACTTCCTGCCTTCCAAACAGGATGGAGCGACAGTGATAACAATCATTACTACACTTTAAGTGGTGTCACAAGTCCAAGTTCAAATTTATCTTTCCAGCATCTAGCTAAGAACTAGCTGAGCCAACAAGCTCCAGAAATAAGATTACCATAGAATGAGCAAAACATCAAGGCCTATGACCCTGAGTTTCTTTCTCTATCAATAATCCTGTCAGGATGGCAAAAGTACATTTTATAACCAAAACAAGTTCCTGCAGTTTTCTTTCAAGATAAAGGTGCTTTTTCCATTACCCCATCCAAAAAGGAAGGCTAAATTAGAAAAGATTCAAATCATTAGACAATCCTCTCTTCAATGTTAAGGCAACACCATCTCTTTCTACTATTCTACAACAATTTGGGTTTTTAAAAAAATATTAAATGGAAGAAAATGAAGACTCCTTTTCTTTTTCTTTTTTTCTTAAACTTACCAAGAGACTTCTATGCTTCTCTCACACCTGTGCTAGAGCTCTTCTGTTACCGTGATGTATGATGCAAGTTGTGGTTAAATCCCATCTGTTTGAATCCAGTTGGGGACGTCTATATTTACTCAAGAGCATCTATATATCTCCTTTAATACAAGGCTTTCATTAGAAAACTTAGGAATGGCCAAACCAGGCAAAATTACATGGGCACCAGCTCTTGGATTTATTACAATATATAATTTTTGTGGTTAAAAAAAATATTTTTGGGGGCCGGCCCAGTGGCGCAAGCGGTTAGTGCGCTCCTCCGCCGCGGCAGCCCGGGGTTCACCAGTTCGGATCCCCGGCGCACACTGACGCACTGCTTGTCGAGCCATGCTGTGGCGGTGTCCCATATAAAGTAGAGGAAGATGGGCACGGATGTTAGCTCAGGGCCAGTCTTTCTCAGAAAAAAGAAGAGGATTGGCATGAGAGATTAGCTCAGGGCTGATCTTCCTCACACAAAAAAAATTTTTGCACAATTGGCCAGATTAAACTGATTCACTGATTTTACTTCATACCTGTGGGAAATGAATGGAAGACAAGAGAAATCATCTATATTTCCTGCGCCTGAAAAAGGTCTAAAGTTTAGATGTCTTTTGATTCAAATGTGGGCACTGCTAATATCCTTCTTCTCTCACATTCTCTTTTCCCATATGTGGAACAGTCTAGAGTATCTAATTCCTTTTGTCACCACTGTAGGAAGTTCTAGGAAAAGAATATAAGGCTGTGCATTTGAGGGGTTTATAAACAAGTACTTTAAACAGGAACACATTTACAACAGCAATGGACATCTGTAATAGAATAATTCTGTTTAAAATTCCATTTTAGAATTTATTTTCTCTTACTTCATTTTCACTGAATGATAAAACCAGCTGATCACAATCCTGCTCATAAAACACTTTCCCTGCTGCTTAAAATTATTATTGACTTATGAAAAGACCATTAGCTTTTTCATCTGCACGTGAACTAATTCCAATTCATTTAGGCTTTTCCCATTGGTAATATTTTCTGGCATTTTAATGAGTGCTATTGCCTTGCTCTGCTCTTTTTTTAAATATCTCATATTCCCAAATTTAAAAAGAAAGAAAAATGGATGATGACTGTATGACTATTTATAAAATTTCAGAAATATTAGGCCTTTTTAAAGGATTTCTTTTTAAACTCACAGATAGCATGTGGTCTGCGTTGGCTCCCAGATCTTACTCTGTTCCATACACCTTGTAGCTAATATAATGTAATAGCGAGTGTAATATAGCTAATAACTATAATGCCCAGATTTTAAAGATCATTTTGAGTTATATTTGCATCTTCTTTTTAGATATATTACCTGTATAAATATTAGCAATATTAAATATTATTAAACAGAGCATTATAAATACAATTAAGACTAATTTTTAAGAAGTATTCAGAGCAAAAGCATTAATTGAAAATCTTTAAAACAATGCCATATGTCAGATCTAGCATCTTCCAGTTGTAGGGTATTTGACAGGTTGCTCACACTTTGTAACCTTTTTTGGTAAGTGAAACCTACAAAACAGAGATCATATCAAAGTGTTTTGGGAACAAGTAGAGGAAACTCTATTTGTACTTAAAAAGTTTTCTTCCTTTTTTTTCCGGAACAGATATCATTATAACTAAAATAATTAGAGGGAAGGGGAGTTTAATATATTGAACCCCCAAGCATGATTTCCCTTGAAGTCAGTGAGCTTCCATCTCTCTCTTGAAAAGAGAACCTATGAGTATTTGATTAATGCAGTTGGGGGTCTGTTTCTTTTTTTCTTTCTTTTTTTTTTTTTTTTTAAGTAAATTGAAACTAATTAAATGTGGGTTAATAATAACATAATCATCAAGAAAAAAAAATTATGTAGAGAGAACAGAACATTTCATTTCCTTTGCAGAATTGGGGGAAAAAGGCGGCTTAATAAAAGATGGTGCTTTTTTTTTCCCCCTCCCCAAAGCCCCAGTAGATAGCTGTATGTCATAGCTGCACATCCTTCTAGTTGCTGTATGCGGGACGTGGCCTCAGCATGGCCGGACAAGCAGTGTGTCGGTGCATGCCCGGGATCCGAACCCAGGCCGCCAGTAGCGGAGCATGTGCACTTAACTGCTAAGCCACGGGGCCGGCCCAATAAAAGATGTTTGACAAAAAAAAAATTAAGTAAATACAGAAACAGGTAAAATAGCTTTGAAAAGCTTTGTCTTCACACGAAGTATTGTTATTTTACTTAAACGTTAATACCAATAATCATTTCTTGGCCCAAGCATTTTGATACACTACCAGAAAAGACCCATTTTAAAGTAATACCACTGACAACTAAGTTCACTATGAGGATTATGAAATTGCAACGTATTCTTTATTAGTTAAGACTGGTAGGTGGAAGAAAAAGCGAAAATGAGCCCACTAATCTATTCACTTTTTCTTTTAGTAAGAGGTAGGGTTAGGTTTAGACAGCCTGAGGAAAATAGCACAGGTCTGAAGCACAGCAGATGCTGTGCACAGAATAGCATAGCACTTCCAATAGCACAGCACATGGAAGTAGGTATGTTTACTTATTAGTAATGATATTTTGTTTTCATGATTATTTAATAACTGCTTCCCCCACTAGAATGGAGACTTGCTTTTTGTCTTTTCTGAGTCACCATTATATTCACAGCACCTAGCCCAGAACCTGGCTGAAGATGACTGATCAATAAATATTTGATGAATAAATAAGTCAGTAGATGGATGAATATTTAACTCAGCCAAAAAGTATTAGAGTTGATTGACACATACTTGTGATGGTTCCACACCTCAATTTGAAAAACCCTGAGTTGACACATTTTGCGTAATGACTGTTTTCAATTTTCTTCAAACTAGTGATGATTGGAAAATGTTTATTCAACATTAACCAAACCATTCAATTGAGAGGTATTTTTCTTACTATGGAACTTCACCAATTTGGCATTTGAAAAGGATACCATTTGTCTGCTTAAATCAAATATGTCTGGAATGCTAACACTTTCAACAATTGGTCCTCAGAGAATTTAACTAATTGGAAGCATTTAATTATGACACATATAGTAATCTCAGTATTGGGTTTGGATAGTACTCTAAAAACAATATTGACTAGTTTTGACAAGAAAGTTGGTCCGAAGGCCAAACCTAATGGCCTAAGGGTTAGAAAGTTGTCAAACAACACAGTAGTGACAGCTGTGAATTCAGTGAGGGATAACCCAGTGTCTCAATCAACTATGGAAAGTCCCCTTTAAGGAGGTGTCATTGACTATTTGGATTTAGCAGCCAAAGATCTAGATTCCCTTTCTTGTATTGGGTATAAGCAGGGATCTTAGTGACCTTGACATCTAAATGCATGGAAGTCATGGATTTGTTACACAGCCACCTAAGGCTCTCACTGCCTGAATCCAGCAGACAGCCTAATTAAACAGCAAGAGTTCCTGGAGGGGAATGTTAATGAGTCTACTTGGCAGCCAACAGCCTGTTCCCCAGATGGTGCAGGGGTTATAAATTGTCAATAGGGTAAGAGTAGTGAAGGAAGTCACAGAAAATACAGAAGGAGTCCTCCATTACTGGAACTTTCTCAGATACTAGCTCTGCCATGAAAATGTTTGGAGATTTGGAGGCAGGGGCTTGGGTAGAAGTATTAGCATATTCTATTTACTTTGAGCTGTAGGAATACATCTAGAGTTGCTTTGGCATTTCAAAGGGGCACTACTCTGTCTATGTAAATTGAATGTTGGAATGGTTATTTCAGGCACTTTTGTCAGGTTGATAATGACTGTAATAAATGACAACATCATTAAAGCCCTACCATGTTTGTAGTTTGTATTTATTATTTTCTGCCTATTAGTTTTCCTAATGGATAGAATCTGGAGCATGAGTGCTCTTGCCTAATTAGGTCATTTTTGAATGAGTAATATCCTGATGAGAAATAATCTCCTGTGACCTTAAAGTCATGTCCTCACTATTCCAAAGTAGCCAGTGTCAAAGCAACCTTTATTAACTACAATTAGAAATGACAATACCTCTTCCACTTTTGTCAAGTTTCCTCTTTAACTGTTTGATTGGTCCTTAATCAGCTTTTGAGCCAAATGGATACATGAAAGCCACAGTCAAGTTTAACCTTCACTGTACTTCAAAATTCCAAGAACCATCTGTGGTAGACAGGGTCTAGGGTGACCCCAATAATTTTCTCCTCCTAGTGTTCATATCTTTGTGCAATCTTGTTTCCATCAATGTGACTAGCTTCTAAATAATAGAATATGTCAAAGGATGTCACTACCATGATTAGGTTATGTTATATAAGATTCTGTCTTAGCTGACTGGAGTGAGAGTCTCTCCTGCTGGACTTGAAGAAGCAAGCTGCTATGATATTAACTGTCTATGGAGAGGGCACAGGACAGGGAACTGCAGATGACCTCTAGGAACTGAGGGCCTCAGTTCTATAACCACAAGAAACTGGATTCTTCCAACAACCACCTCTGGAGGACTGCAAGCTCCAGAAAGAAATGCAGCCTGGCTAATCTTGATTGCAACATTTTGAAACCCAGAGCAGTGGTCTAAGCTATGCCTGAACTCCTGATCCATGGAAACTGAGATAATAAATTTATATTGTTTTATATCAATAAGGGTGTGGTAACTTGTTATGCAGCAATATAATACTAATACGCCATTGAAGAATTATCCATTTTTGGACATGTGATAGTAATGCCAACTTGACTGAGCCATGAGGTGCCCAGATATTTGGTCAAACCTTATTCTGGGTGTTTCTGTGAGGGTGGTTTTGGATGAGATTAACATTTAAATAGGTAGACTGAGTAAAGCAGACTGCCCTCCCTAGTGAGTGAGACTCATCCAATCAGCTGAAGGCATGAATAGAACAAGAAAGCTGACCTTACTCCAAGTAAGAGAGAATTCTTCCTGCCTGATGGTCTTCAAAATGGGACATTGGCTTTTATCTTGCCTTTGGACTTGAACTGAAATATCAGTTTTTCCTGGGTCTCCAGCCTGCCAGCCTTTGGACTGGAACTACATCATTGGTTCTCCTGGGTCTCCAGCTTGACGACTTACCTTGCAGATCTGGGTACTTGCCAGCCTCCATAATTGTGTGAGCCAATTCCTTATACACACACACACACACACACACTCTCTCTCTCTCTCTCTCTCTCTCTCTACTGGTTCTCTTTCTCTGGGGAACCCTGACTAATACAGTCTATAATCATAAATGGAGAGAATCATCAAATCCTAGGAATGGAGGGGACTGTAAACATCATCTATGAGAATTTCCCATCCTCAATCTGGAAGGATTCAACAGATTGTCATCACTTCTAATTCAACAGGAGCAGAAGTTTACAGCCCTGATTCTTAGGAAATTCTTTATACTGACCTCAAATCTGTCTTCTTCACTGGTGTTAGTTTTATTAACCCATAGTAAGTATATTTCCCCTTCCAAATATTTGGATAACTCTCAGGCCTCTACTAAATCTTATCTTTTCAAAGTAAAACAACTCTACTTCCTTCAGCTCTTCATTACATGACATAATTTCAACACAACTCACATCCTCCCCACATATTTTTGAAGGTACATTAACTCTTATATGCACTCAGAAGTAAATATAACATTCTCAATTAGATGTGGCCATAATAAAATATAATGGCAATATTAACTCCTTTCAACTGAATTAATACTATTTCTAGAAACGCAGTATGTTAAAGAGACTTTACATATATAGTATTTAATTGTGGCCCATATTATAGATTAGCTTAATTCAACACCCCTTCTCAACAGCTTTCTCCTTTGTCTTCCTCTGTAATAGAGTCCAGAAAGCTCAATGCTTGATTTTCAGCTTCTCTTGCAGCTAGGCGACATTAAATGACATAATTCTGGCTAACGAGGTATAGAGAGAAGTCTGCTAGGGATGAATCTCCTTTCTCAATAAAAGGGCAAAACCTCTCATCAGGAGAATATGGTTGTCTTTCTCTTCTTCCTGCCTGGAAGGCAGATATGATGGACAGAAATTTAGCAGTTATCTTGCGACAATGCGGCTACAACTACAAACAGAGAAGATAGAAAGAAATAATGGAGTCTCTGATAACAGCAGTAAGCAACTACATCAGCCCTGGGCTACCCACTTCCTGTCTTCTGGTTATATGAAAAAAATCAACCTCTATTTTTAAAACCACTATAGCTATGTTTTCTGTTACCTGCAATTGAATGCATTACTAACTTACACTGTTATTTTTTCTAATAGAGAAACTAAACCTTGGGAAGCTAAATGGTGTGTCAAAGGCCACAAATCTAGTAGAAGAACCAAAAACTCCCTATTCAGCTTTCTTGCCACCATTTGGTTCTGAAATTTTACATAAGGTTGCAACTCTCAGGGTATAATACGAATGCTCCATTTTAAATATATCACAAAGATAATCTCAACGTTACAATTGTCAAAGATGCAATTAAGAAATACATGCTCTGGCACATAAGAGTGTCTACAAATTAAAATAGAAATAATACTTGGCTATAGATGTATTTCAAGATACTCAAGTGAAAAATTCAATTATGATCATAAAATTCAATCCTATAAATAAATCAAGTGACATATAAACAGTTCCTGAGAAATGCCACTTCTGGCCTAACCAGAACAGTCATCTCTTTTCCTCTTTCCATTAAATTGCCTACTTTGACTCTTCCATAAAAGTGGCTTCAGTAGTTAAATTTTTACTTTCAATGACGGCTCTGAAGGAAAAAACAATTTTAAGTTACCACAGCAAACACACTGCAAAAATATTACCTCACTGTCATCATGAAACAAGAAAAAGGCTTTGGGGGCCCTTCTAAACTTTTGCAAAAATGCAGTGGAGAAAAGAACAATTTTTCCTTTCTTCTATGTAGCTATTTTCTCTCTTTTTTCCTTTCCACAATAGGCATAAACTTGGCAACTTTATTGTAACTCTAAAAGACATTTTCCTGGCAGATAATCCCTAGTTTGAACAAAAATCCTTTACCTGACATTTTTTGCCATTTTAGGAAAAAAAAAAAAGCAAAAAAACAAAAAACTCCCCACACAATGTATAGCTGAAGGAAACAAAGACTATAACCTTCAATTACTTTTTATTTCTAACTTATCAAAAAGCCATAGAAATTAAGGTACAAATCCCACTACCAAAGACATAGTAAAAGGTTGGAAGAATATTCTAAAGGTCACATTATCTTAATGAAGTGCCACTTCCTGACAACACGGCCATGATATTGGAGTAATATACTCCATTTAGTGGGAAATGCTCTGTGAAATACATGCCCTCTGCACTCTAAACAAAGACATTGGTAATTTTCTTAAAAGGTCACACACAAATGTGTTATTTAAAACTAGGCATTTGCCAGTTGTGAATATATGAAAGGTGAATATCAGATACAGGGATCAGGATAGACTGTTTGTAAAATGCCAGAGCTTTTCACCTATACTTTAATCATATAAAATTGTGTCAGGTAATTTCATTCTTTGATCTATATCATTTTATTAGATTAAAGGAAAAATTATACTGAAGATTCTAGTAAGATTTTATCTAAAACTTCTGACTCAAATTTCAAAGTGAGTTTGGGTAAATTGACAAAGTTTACTTAATACTTGCTTTATTTTAAATTTTTCAAGGGAGAGAGTTTGTGGGAGATCAAGATTTGGCCACCCTGAAATATATCTCTTTACCTTGATTGTTTTCTCTGAAAGACATTTGACCTCCCCCACTAACTGCCTAAAGAATTTGACATGGTGGCTCCTTCCTGGAACAGATCTTCTATCATGATGGCTATAAAGATAATGTAGGATAGAGATTACAATAGCAAAGGCACCAAGCCTCTTTTATCAAAAACTCTGTCTCTCCCTGACCACATTATCTATAGATGACTCCGAAAAGAATTGTCCTCCTGCCCTCTGAAGTCCCAGGCCACTACCCACCCCCAACACGCTCCTCACCTTTAGCTGCAATACTTAAGCAAGCAGCTTAGACAGAGGGACGAGTTGCTCATTTCTGAGCTTCTCCCATGTATACATGTTATTAAACTTGGTATTATTTTCTCCTGCTAACCTGTCTTGTTGATTATTTGGCCAGCCAGAAGAACCTTAAGGAAAAGGGCAGAGGGGGATTCACCCTCTTCCCCCAACAGTTTTGGCGTAGTCGCCAGGAGCCACACTGGCTGGCAAGTTGCCTTCTCTGGCTGGAAGACCTGCCTTCTCCCTGGACTACTGCAGATGATGAGATACGGGAACGCCTGACAAAAGCCGGCAAAAAGGTAAGACTTCTTACCATGTCAGCCTCCCGGAATCTCTATCTGCGGAGTCCAGCAGAAGGAAATGGTGAGAATTTTTTCTCTTTCTAAATTTAGATTGGCAGGAGAAAATATTTGGGAAACTAGTTTCTTGTGCTTTTAGTGACTCTTGGTTTAAATTAGGTAGAGTACTCTTGGTTTTGATCTTGATCCCTTTTGCTCCCAGAGTAATCTCTGTCTTGTTCTGTGTCCTGAGAACTTGGCTTTGTGACCAGTGAGAATATTCTCCTTGGTCTCCACCATACGGAAGGTGCATTTACCAGAGTGCACCTTGGTGGCCAGTCGAGTAGACTGGGGTTCCGAACTGTCTCTTGGTCCGGCTGTGCCAAGCTCTCAGGGGAGTTTGTCATAAAGGGCCCAGTTGATAAGGTCTTTTGTCGTCTTAACCTTTGTTGCTTGTTAGTGCTGGAAAAATCCCATTCCAGTATCGCCCGCCCGCTCACAGATTAGCGGGTCTGTGACTGGAGGCGTCCCACACTATTGTGGGAGACCGGAGACACCATCCTTACCGCCTGTGCAACGAAGGTCTTTACTTTCTCTAAATATCTTTGGGAGTGAATTCTGTGGATCATGGGGGCTACATCATCTGCGCCCTCACCAGGGACGCCTCTTGCATCCATGGTAGATTTATTCTAAGCGTGGAAAGTTACCTCCGGGTCTTTCCTTAAAAAGGCTTATTGGTTCGAGTCACTATTGGAATAAATATACAAATGAAGATCCTACTCGTCAATGGCCAGACGACGGATCCTTTGAATTGGAAAAACTTCTAAATTGGGGAATAAAAAAAATGTTTTGAGAGCTCTCACATAATTATTTATTTGGTACCTAAGAAAAGGCCAGAAAAAGGAAGGGAAAAATTTGAATAGCCTTAAGACCTTGACTCAGGTTACAATTGAATTGAGAACATGTAAAAGTGTAAGTGTTGATAAGATTATAAAGGTTGGAATGTTTGAGCTAATTTTATATAAAGAGGTTACATCAACTTTGCCTGAGTATGTTTTAAAATGTCTGACTGGGAATGCTTCCCTTGTCCAAAATTAGAAGACCAAGACCTATTGATAAAAATCTTAATGATAACTATGTTTAAAGGTATAAGAGGTGATGAAATTTACATGAAATTTTGTAGGAAAAAACTGATGTTATTTCTATTACAGAACTGGTTAACAAAAATAGTAATTTAAATGATGGCTAATTTTATCTGAAGTCTTATGAAGTCTTGTAGGCAATCTAAATAATTATTGGGAATAAGTAACTAAATAGTTGTGAAAAAGATGAATGTTGGGTGAACTTTAAACAATAATTATGTGTTATGGTGGTTACAGCTTCCAAACTCTCTTTGGTGACTTTTAGAGTTTTGCTAAATTTTATGAAAAAAATTCTCTGAGTATCATCATTTCCAAATAAGATAAGATATTAGACATTGATTGCTAAATGTACATTTGTCTACTTTTGGCTTTTCATTACATGAAAACTAAAAGGTGTTTTGGGTCTATTGGTAAACATGTGTTTTATTAAAAGATTGTACTATAAAGTAACATATTTCTAGAAGTTATGAAGTGTTCATAAATTTTCCAATCCACAAAATGCTAATGTAAAAAAAAAAAGTTTATAACTGCTTACTTAGTTTTTTTTTTTTTTTTATTCATTTTTTTCCCCCCAAAGCCCCAGTAGATAGTTGTATGTCATAGGTTCACATCCTTCCAGCTGCTGTACGTGGGACCCGGCCTCGCGTTGGACGGAGAAGCGGTGCCTTGGGGCGCGCCCGGGATCCGAACCCGGGCCGCCAGCATCAGAGCGCGCGCACTTAACCGCCAAGCCACGGAGCCGGCCCTGCTTACTTAGTTTTTACTTAGAATTCAAAGTCTATAAGGGTTAAAATTTCTAATTAGTATATATGATTGAAGCTACTAAAAATTAAGAAAAATATGTCTGTGTACAAGGAAAGTAAGATGTATAAAGAAGGTACAAAGAATGGAAATATTTTGTTTGCTTGATTAAGAAAGATAAATTTGTCCTCAAGTACTAGGAGGGAAAAGAAAGACATGGGACAAATTCTGAATGTAAAAAGAAAGTTATAGGTTTGTGAAAGAGGAATTCTGGAAAAAGAGTTTTATGCATGGTCAAGTTGGCTAAGATTAAAATGAATTTAATTAAGTAAATGAGTTTTAATAGCAAAAGTAAGCTGGTGCAAAGTTAAAATTTAGTCTTCTGTCTCTTAAAAAGATAATTTGCTTAAACTTGATAAAGAGGTTACAAAAGATTTTTCTTTACCTTTGAGTAAGTCTACCTAAAAAAAAAACCTGTTAAAATAATTTCCTGTGTTCAAAAGACTGAAGTCTCTCTATTAAGGCTTTTTGGACTGTTAATGCTCTGTTTGCTTTGACTTTTTATATTCTTGACAAGCTCCCCAAAATTCATATCTTAAATAAAGTCTTTTTTTTTTTACTTTTTTTCTTTGAGAAATTTCAAAGGGCTCTGAAACTTCTCAAAGAAATTTGCTCTCTTCCTATAAGGGGAAAGATACTAAACTTATTAGGCTTATTCAGTATGTTAAATTACATGGAAAACATTGTCAGACAAGTGATGATAAGCCTGCTTAGGTGGTATTTTGTGGGTTAATGTTATTGATATAGGCGTTTTAAAATTGTATAACATTACTGAAATTCTGATCTGTCCTGGTTATCAGTCATAATTCTGGTTATTATTATTTTAAAGTGTTGTATGTCACAAAATTAACCAAATTTCTCTGTCAATTGCCATTTTGAGGTCTTGTTGTTTACAGACTTATTTCTTTGCACTAATGCTTTTGCAAAATATGTTTCATCTTCAGAGAAGTTCATGGAAAGGACTTTAACACTTACTCTAAAATACAAGTTTCTGACAAACTTTCTGATCATAAAACTGAACTTGGTAAAAAAATTACAGAAATCCGATGGAGAAACTGATGACTTCATAAAGCCACTAACAAAAAGAGTGGGATCAAGAATGGATTACACAGGACTGAATAAACTGATAAGGATGCTTATAATTTTTATGATTTTTCATTTGAAGTATTGCTGAATTTTTAACGTTTTGTTTTTTCAGATTTAAGGAAAACTTTTTCTCTTTTCTCCTGAGCTAGCTATGATATGTAGCAATTTGGTAAATGATACTTTTGTAAGTAAAATTAAAATATTTATCTTTTTCTCTCTACCTGATCCCTCCAGGATTTGGAAACTCGTAGTGAGTATTGTTGTTTTCATGGCAATATAGTTATTTGCATAAGTTCAATAAGAATCTGTTCTCCTTATAACAGAACACAATTGGAAACACGGGTTATATTACCAAGGCTGTGACTGGAACATCATATTTGCGATATAACCATACAGCTTTCAAGGAATGAAGATTGGACTTTATGGAATAAAGCCACGTGGAACTATTGGCCTGGTACCTTATGTTCCAAGCAGCACTTACCAGGATAAGTAAAGAATGTCACTTATCTGGCAGGTACAAGGAACCTCGAAATATTTGGGGGGAACCTCGGAGGAGAAGAATTCACCCAAATCTGTAGGTATTGCAGGCAAAGTCTGATGACAAAATCCTTGGCTTGGCTTTCCTGGCCTCAAGAGGCCTTTAAAGTCCAATGTGAGATTCCTTATAAAAAGTTCCAGCAAAGCAGATTTAAAAGAGCCTATGTGATCAACTGCTATTCTTGCTGTACTTACATAAATAATTGGGCCAACTCTATTGGAACTAGACTTATTTTGCAAACTAGTTAGTTTTAATTTGGCTATCTTAATAAAAATGAGGGTGATTTTAGAAAGAAAAATTATATTTCAGTAAAAACTATAGTATACATTTGCGGATATTAGATCCTAGTTTTGTTGTCTTTTGAGGTTTTTGTTTTATATCTGTTGACTGGACTGGATCCTGATTTCTTCTAGTCTCCTGAAATATCTGGCTACAGATCTCCAAACTAACGTTTTTGATTTTTTCCATCATTTTCATTTGGAATCACTGAAAACTGAACCTGCCCTTTTTCCTGAAGCCTTACAAAGTGAAGCCGATGGACTTGATACAAACTTAAGAGATTACCCGATGACATCATGAGAGACATTTTAAACTGCAAAAGATGCTTTGACGCTGACATCTAAAATTCTTCTTCACTGGCTGTCCTCTGAACTCAAAAACTGCTTTACAACTTGCTCTAACCATTAACCTTGTTTTTCTTTCGTTTACACAGAAATGCTTCTTATTAAATACTTGATTGCTTGCTTCCACAATATAGGTTTAACCTTGAGAGCCCACCTGCATCACCACCTTCTAAAATGAACTTAATTGAACTGATCTATTATCAGGACTAAGAAATGGGTTCAGTGAGATGAAACAATCTACCAACTCAGCTTCTGGACTATGAAACTTCTTTAAGTTTCAAAAGGACTGTGAAACTTTTAGTTTCAAAGGCGGGACTGTGGGAGATCAAGATTTGGCCACCCTGAAATATATCTCTTTATCTTGATTGTTTTCTCTGAAGGACATTTGACCTCCCCCACTAACTGCCTAAAGAATTTGACATGGTGGCTCCTTCCTGGAACAGATCTTCTATCATGATGGCTGTAAAGATAATGTAGGATAGAGAATACAATAGCAAAGGCACCAAGCCTCTTTTATCAAAAACTCTGTCTCTCCCTGACCACATTATCTATAGATGACTCTGAAAAGAATTGCCCTTGTGCCCTCTGAAGTCCCAGGCCACTACCCACCCCCAACACGCTCCTCGCCTTTAGCTGCAATACTTAAGCAAGCAGCTTAGACAGAGGGACGAGTTGCTCATTTCTGAGCTTCTCCCATGTATACATGTTATTAAACTTGGTATTATTTTCTCCTGCTAACCTGTCTTGTTGATTATTTGGCCAGCCATAAGAACCTTAAAGAAAAGGGCAGAGGGGGATTCACCCTCTTCCCCCGACAAGTTGCATGTTTATATATATATATCACAACTTTTAAAAGACATAGTATTTTTGGAAAGTGAGTTCTCAATACCAGGAAATCCTCCAGTCTGATATCTTTCATTGAAGTACTCTCAGTAAATATCTGAAGAATGAAAATATTACAGATCTTCAACCAGAGAAGAAAAAATAGAAACTTTACTTACCAAAGTCTCTGATTGAACAACAACCATGGCCATATTGCTAACGGAAATACATATTTCTTTTTCATTTTCACAAAGTTCATTTCCGTGGGTGGATTAAGATTGCTAAAATAATTGATTCATACTGGTCCATAATTTTATAGAATAAAACTACAGAAATATGGCCAAAGAAAAAATTTGTGATAATAACATGATAAAGGTAATATTTTAAAACTTGAAAAATAAAGTCTATTTAATAAGTAAAAGCTGGAAAACTAGTTAGTAACATCAGAAACGTAAAAAATAGTCATCTTAAACAATTTATAATAATCATGAACATAAATCCCAGCTGGATTAAAGAGTTTTATATATACTATTATAGAAAATTATTTTTAAAAATTAATATACCCCAGAAGAGAACAAAATAGAGAATAGAAGAAAAATATATTATATATATATAAATATAGAAGATATATAGAATATAAAAAAGAACAAAAGTACATTAAAAATGGATATATTTGGTAAACCAAAATTTAAATTTTCTACATGCCAAAAAAAGGTAACCAAAATTAAAAGTCAAAAAGATTAGATAAAATATTTATAGTAAAGTTGACAAACAAGAGATTATCACCTTATATTAAGAACTTCTAAAAAAAAAATAAGAAAAAAAGCACAAGAAGCCAGTATAATAGACAATTCATTCAAACAGACAACTCACAAAACAAATACAATTAGAAAACCTACATGTGAAAAAATATTCGATCTCACTAGTAATCCAAGAAATGGAAACAAAATGCATTTCCAATTCTGCTTTGCTTTATCAAACACAAGAGAATTTTAAAAGTCATAAAAGACTTTTGGGTAAAAATGGAAGAATGAATATATGCTTCTGTATTTCTTTCTTCTTAAAATTTCAGTGGAATTACAGAAAATATAAATGAAATAACAATAACAACAACAAAAAAGAACTGGGACAGCAATGGTAAGTAAGAAGTAATAGCATTTATGGACCTGAAATCTTGCAGAAACTCAGATACATTTGGATGGACAGAGGAAAAAAAATTTAAGAATTTAGGTCCCCAAACCCCAGAGATAAGCAAACACGGGGCCTTCCAAAGCGAGGTGAGGAAGGCATCTCCAAACTTAGAACCAACAAAAACTACAGTCTTGCTACATTTAAAGATTCCATTAGAAACAACTGAGGTAACTGGGTCCCTCCTCTTCCCCTGACAGGAAATAGAGCAACCAGTAATCTGGCTTTAGGCTAAAGGCAGGAATGTGCTATCAAAGAAAGTGTAGATTCTGTGTAGGGATCCTGGTGGGGATTATTTGGGCTTGAGAAACAAAACTGATTTTAAGATAACTCTGCATTCCTGGAGGAAACATAGTGGAAAACAGCAAGGTAGGCAGCAAAGCCACTAAGGAGTCAAAGGTATCAACGCTTTGCTTCTCAAAATTTAATGGACCTAAGAATCACCTGGGCATCTTTTTAAATGCAGAATCTGATTCAGTAGGTCCAAGGTGGAGCCAGAGATTTAGCATTTCTACCAAGCTCCCAGGGAACCCCCAAACTGCTGATCCTCGGACTTCGAGTAGCAAGGTGCAAGAATTTCATTCTCAGCATAACACTCTCCATACCCTAGAAATTACAGAGATTCAGTTCACCTCCCACAGCTGGGGAACTTGGGAAGCTTTTTTTCCCTTTTGCACATTTTTAATTTGACATAGTTTTTATCACAAGTTTAAATAATTACAGAGATATGATAAAGTAGAACTATTGTATATATTGGCATAAAACCCAGATCCATTTCTACTTTAAGTGGAATCTAAATACCACAGTGATTTGATAGCCACAATCAACCACGTAAAAGTTAAAAGACATGTTCTTCATTAACAGCCAGAATTTTTTTTCTTCTTTAATTCATTCCTCTTTCCATTACGTTCCCATAGAAATTTTGTTGAGATATGATTCACATACCATAAAATTCACCTGTTTAAGTGTACAGTTCAGAGGCTTTTTAGTATAGTCACATGATTGTGCAATCATCACAGAGCATTTTTTCACCCCAAAAAGAAACCCCCCATAATTAGTAGTTACTAGTAATTAGCAGTTACTCCCCATCTACCATATTTTTTCACTATTTATAAAGATGATGTCATCTGTGAAGAGAGATCCTTTCACTGTTTCCTTACCAATTGAGATGCCTTTTCTTTTTCTTGTCTAACTGTTCTGGCTAGAACCTTCAGCACAATGCTAAATAGAAGTGATGAGAGTCGACATTCTGATCTCTATGTGGATTTCAGGAGAAAAGCATTCAGTTTGTCACCATTAAGTATGATGTTAGCTATGGCTGTTTCATAGATGCTTTTTATCAGGTGGAGGAAGTTCCCTCTTATTCCTAGTTTTCTGAATATTATCATGAAAGGGTATTGTATTTTGTGAAATGATTTTTTTTGCCTTCATTGAGATGATCATGTGGTTTTATTTTATTAATGCAGTATATTCCATTTCTTCATTTTCAAATGTTGAACCATCTTTACATTCCTTAGATAAATCCCACTGGGTCATGATGTGTAATAGTTCTTTTTGGCACTGGATTTGGTTTGCTAGCATTTTGTTGAGGATTTTGCATCTATATTCATAAAGGATACTGGATTTTCTTCCCTTTTGATGTCTTGGACTGGTTTTAGAATCAGGTGATAAAGGCCTTATAGAATCAGTTGTAAATTATTCCCTCCCCTTGTACTTTTTGGAACAGTTTGTGAAGGGTTGGTGTTAATTCTTCTTTAAGTATTTAGTAGAATTCAGTGAAATCATCTGGGCTTGGACTTTTCTTTGTGGGAAGCTTTTTGATTATGAATTCAAACTTTTTATTTCTTACATGTCTGTTCCAATTTTCAATTTTTTCTTGAGTCAGCTCTAGTAGTTTGTGTCTCAGAATTTGTCTATCTAATTTTACATGTACTGTTGTCATAGTATTACCTAATAATCCTTTACATTTCTGTAACGTCTGTAGTAATGTCTGCTCTTTCATTCCTGATTTAGTAACCTGAATTCTCTCTCCTCTTTTCTTGGTCAGTCTAACTAAAGGCTTATCAATTTCACGAATCTTTTCAAAGAACTTTTTGTTTCATTGATTTTGTCTGTTTTTCTAATCTCTATTTCATTTATTTTCACTCTAATCTTTATTGTTTAAGTCCTTCTCTTTCCTTGGGGTTTAGTTTACTCTTTTCTTTTTCTAGTTTCTTAAAGCAGAAGATTAGGCTTTTGATTTGAGATCTTTCTTATCTTTTCCAGCAGGCATTTACAGCTATAAATTTCCCTCCAAGCACTACTTTCACTGTATGTCATGTTTTGGTATGTTGTGTCTTCATTTTCATTTATCTCAAAGTATTTTCTACTGTCCCTTGTGATTACTTCATTGATTCATTGGTTATCTAGCAGGGTGTTGTTTAATTATCATGTATTTGTGTGTTTCCCAAATAACTTTCTGCTATTGATTTATAATTTCATTCTGTTATAGTCAGAGAGCATATTTTGTATGATATCGATCCTTTTAAATTCATCTTTTATTTTTATGGCCTAACATATGGTCTGTGTTAGAGAATGCTTCATGTGCACTTGAGAAGAATGTATATTCTACTGGCATTTGCTAGAGTGTTCTGCAGATATCCATTAGATCTAATTAGACTAATAGTGTTCAAGTCTTCTTTTTCTTTGTTTATCTTCTGGCTCGTTGTTCTATGTATTATTGAAAGTGGGATATCAAAGTCCTCAACTATTATTGTTATCTGTTTATCCCTTAGTTATGTCAGTTTTCTTCATGTAGTTTGTTAGGTGTATTTATATTTATAATTGTTATGTCTTCTTAATGGATTTGCCCTTTTATCATTATAAAATATCCTTCTTTGTTTCTAGCAATAGTTTTTGTCTTAATGTGTATTTATCTGTTACTATAGATACTCTCTTTTGGTTGCCAGTTACATTGAATTTATTTTCCATCGTTTTACTTACAACTTTGTGTTTCCGTGTCTTTGAATCTAAAGTATGTCTTTTGTAGACAGCTTATATTTAGTTCACTTTTAAAAACTCTACTTTGCCAATTTCTACCTTTTTTTTTTTTGAAGGCTGAAAATGTATATTTTTCAGTGACATCCACACTGATTCTTATTCAAATTCATTTTTTTTGTTTTTTAAATTTCAGGTGTACATCATTATACTTGTATTTCTGCATAGATTTCATCATGTTCACCACCCAAATACTAATTACAACCCATCACCACACACATGTACCGAATTATCCCTTTCACCCTCCTCCCTCCCTCCTTCCCCTCTGGTAATCACCAATCCAATCTCTGTCTCTATTTGTTTGTTTATTGTTGTTATTATCTACTACTTAATGAAGGAAATCATACAGTATTTGACCTTCTCCCTCTGACTTATTTCACTTTGCATTATACCCTCAAAGTCCATCCATGTTGTCACAAATGGCTGGATTTCATCGTTTCTTATGGCAGAGTAGTATTCCATTGTGTATATATACCACATCTTCTTTATCCATTCGTCCCTTGATGGGCACTTAGGTTGCTTCCAAGTCTTGGCTATTGTGAATAACGCTGCAATGAACACAGGGGTGCATGCATCTTTATGCATTGGTGTTTTCAAGTTCTTTGGATAAATACCCAACAGTGGAATAGCTGGATCATATGGTAGTTCTATCCTTGATTTTTCGAGGAATCTCCATACTGTTTTCCATAGTGGCTGCACCAGTTTGCACTCCCACCAGCAGTGTATGAGAGTTCCCTTCTCTCCACATCCTCTCCAACATATGTTGTTTCCTGTCTTGTTAATTATACCCATTCTGACGGGCGTGAGGGGATATCTCATTGTAGTTTTGATTTGCATTTCCTGTATAGTTAGTGATTTTGAACATCTTTTCATGTGTCTGTTGGCCATCTGTATATCTTCTTTGGAGAAATGTCTGTTCAGGTCTTTTGCCCATTTTTTAATTGGGTTGGTAGTTTTTTTGTTGTTGAGATGCATGAGTTCTTTATATATTTTGGAGATTAACCCCTTATCAGATGCATGGTTTGCAAATATCTTCTCCCAATTGTTAGGTTGTCTTTTCGTTTTCTTTATGGTTTCCTTTGCTGTGCAGAAGCTTTTTAGTTTGATATAGTCCCATTTGTTTATTTTTTCTATTGTTTCTCTTGCCCAGTCAGACATGGTGCTTGAAAAGATGTTGCTAAGACTGATGTCGAAGAGGGTACTGCCTATGTTTTCTTCTAGAAGTTTCACAGTTTCAGGTCTTACATTCAAGTCTTTAATCCATTTGGAGTTAATTTTTGTGTATGGTATAAGGTAAGGGTCTACTTTCATTTTTTTGCATGTGGCTATCCAGTTTTCCCAACACCATTTGTTGAAGAGACTTTCTTTTCTCCATTGTATGTTCTTGGCTCCTTTGTCAAAGATTAGCTGTCCATAGATGTGCGGGTTTATGTCTGGGCTTTTGATTCTATTCCATTGATCTCTGTGTCTGTTTGTGTGCCAGTACCATGCTGTTTTGGTTACTACAACTTTGTAGTATATTTTGAAATCAGGGAGTGTGATACCTCCAGCTTTGTTCTTTTTTCTCAGGATTCCTTTAGCTATTCGGGGTCTTTTGTTGTTCCATATAAATTTTAGGATTCTTTGTTCTATTTCTGTGAAAAATGTTGTTGGAACTTTGATAGGGATTGCATTGAATCTATAGATTGCTTTAGGAAGTATGGACATCTTAACTATGTTAATTCTTCCAATCCAAGAGCACGGAATATCTTTCCATTTCTTTGTGTCTTCTTCAATTTCTTTCAGCAATGTTTTATAGTTTTCCATGTACAGCTCTTTCACCTCTTTGGTTAAGTTTATGTCTAGGTATTTTATTCTTTTTGTTGCAATTGTAAATGGGATTGTATTCTTAATTTCTCTTTCTGCTACTTCATTGTTAGTGTATAGAAATGCAACTGATTTTTGTATGTTGATTTTGTATTCTGTAACTTGACTGTATTCGTTCATTACTTCTAAAAGTTTTCTGGGGGATTCTTTAGGGTTTTCTATATATAAAATCATGTCATCTGCAAATAGTGACAGTTTCACTTCTTCCTTTCCTATTTGGATCCCTTTTATTTCTTTCCCTTGCCTGATTGCTCTGGCGAGGACTTCCAGTACTATGTTAAATAGGAGTGGTGACAGTGGGCATCCTTGTCTGGTTCCTGTTCTTAGAGGGATGGCTTTCAGTTTTTCACCATTGAGGATGATATTAGCTGTGGGTTTCTCATATATGGTCTTTATTATGGTGAGGTACTTTCCTTCTATACCCATTTTGTTCAGAGTTTTTATCATAAATAGATGCTGTATCTTGTCAAATGCTTTCTCTGCATCTATTGAGATGATCATGTGATTTTTATTCTTCATTTTATTAATGTGGTGTATCACATTGATTGATTTGCGAATGTTAAACCATCCCTGTATACCTGGAATAAATCCCACTTGATCATGGTGTATAATCTTTTAAACGTATGGTTGTATGCGATTTGCTAGTATTTTGTTGAGGACTTTTGCATCGATGTTCATCAGTGATATTGGCCTGTAATTTTCTTTTTTTGTGTTGTCCTTCTCTGGTTTTGGTATCAGGGTAATGTCGGCTTCGTAGAATGAGTTAGGGAGCTTCTTCCCCTCCTCAAATTTTTGGAAGAGTTTGAGAAGAATAGGTATTAAGTCTTCTTTGAATGTTAGGTAGAATTCACCAGGGAAGCCGTCTGGTCCTGGACTTTTATTTTGGGGGAGGTTTTTGATTACTGTTTCGATCTCCTTACTGGTGATTGGTCTACTCAAATTCTCTACTTCTTCTTGATCCAGTTTTGGAAGGTTGTATGATTCTAAGAATTTATCCATTTCTTCCAGATTGTCGAATTGGTTGGCATATAGCTTTTCACAGTATTCTCTTATAATCTTTTGTATTTCTGAGGTGTCTCTTGTAATTTCTCCTCTTTCATTTCTGGTTTTACTTATTCGAGCCTTCTCTCTTTTTTTCTTGGTGAGTCTAGCTAAAAGTTTGTCAATTTTATTGATCTTTTCAAAGAACCAGCTCTTGGTTTTATTAATTTTTTATTTTTTTCTATTGTTTTTTTGGTCTCTATTTCATTTCTTTCTGCTCTGATTTTTATTATTTCCCATCTTCTACTGATTTGGGGCTTTGTTTGTTCTTCTTTTTCCAGTTCCTTTAGGTGCATTCTTAGATTTTTTATTTGAGATTTTTCTTGTTTGTTGAGATAGGCTTTTATTGCTATAAACTTCCGTCTTAGAACCGCTTTTGCTGTATCCCATAAATTCTGGCATGTCGTATTTTCATTTTCATTTGTCTCCAGGTATTTTTTGATTTCTTCTTTGATTTCTTTGTTGACCCAGTCGTTGTTCAGTAGCATTTTGTTTAATCGTCACATATTTGTGGCTTTTCTGATTTTCTTCCTATAGTTGATTTCTAGTTTCACACCGTTGTGGTCAGAAAAGATGCTTGGTATTATTTCAATCTTCTTAAATTTATGGAGACTTGTTTTGTGGCCTAATATGTGATCAATCCTGGAGAATGTTCCATGTGCATTTGAAAAGAATGTGTATTCTTCGGTTTTTGGGTGGAATGCTCTGTATATATCTACTAGGTCCATCTGTTACTAGTGTGTCATTTAAGGCCAATGTTTCCTTATTGATCTTCTGTTTGGATGATCTATCCGTTGGTGTAAGTGGAATGTTAAAGTCTCCTACTATTATTGTGTTACTGTCTATTTCTGTTTTTATGTCTGTTAATAATTGCTTTATATATTTAGGTGCACCTACATTGGGTGTGTAGATATTTACAAGTGTTATATCCTCTTGTTGGATTGTTCCCTTGATCATTATGTAATGCCCTTCTTTGTCATTTTTTACAGTTTTTGTTTTAAAGTCTATTTTTTCTGATATGAGTACTGCTACCCCAGCTTTCTTTTCATTGCCATTTGCATAAAGTATCTTTTTCCATCCCTTCACTTTCAGTTTGTGAGTGTCTTTAGGTCTGACGTGTGTCTCTTGTATGCAGCCTATATATGGGTCTTGGTGTTTTATCCAATCGGCCACCCTGTGCCTTTTAATTGGGGCATTTAGTCCATTGACATTTAAAGTAGCTATTGATAAGTATGTACTTACTGGCATTTTTTAACTTTTTTTTTCTCAGTGTTTTAGTAGTCCTTCTCTGTTCCTTTCTTCTTCTGTACAGAATTGATGGTCTCTTTAGTTTGACCTCCGTCTGAAAGCTCTACTCTTTAACTCCCCTCCTCCCTCCTTTTATGTTTTTGATATTACATCTAACCTGTTTTTTGTGCATTTGTATCCATTACCCTCTTATCATGGAAATAGATAATTTTTCGTATTTGTGGTCTTCTCTTTTCCCCTTAAATCAGTCCCTTTAACATTTCTTGTAGCACTGGTTTCTTGGTGACAAACTCTTTTACTTTTTGCTTGTCTGGGAAATTTTTGAGC